>NW_007577885.1:621320-659981 GCF_000690725.1 Stegastes partitus
CTGACTTTCTCATCATCATTTTGACACAGCTCAGAACAGAACTCAGAACTTCTGTGCTTTTAAACCCCTGCAAGTCTTGGCTGAACCTGTTCTAAACCACAGCTAAGCTGGTCAGATGCTAAGTAACACAGCAACAGTCTCTGCGTGCTCAAGTTTTACTTTTTTTGGTAAAACCACTAAAATATTTTCCTATAACAAGTTGAAACATAGCCTAACAGGCTTATTGTTTTACCCTGCTTGTACAGCGTCCTTGAGTGCTCTGAAAGGCACTTATAAAAAAAAAAGTACTATTATTAGTATTATTATTATTTTTAATATTTTTATTATTATTATTATTAACAGTAGCGCAGATAGACAAGAATCTGACTGTAAGTAAACTGACACTGTAATGTCAGGTACACAGAAATGTTTGTGTGAAGTTTGATAACTTTGCCAGTGTAAACTACTGGCCACAACAGAACAAATAAGACTGTAGCAGCAAAACCCTGAGAGAACCTAATTCAGCTTTTGGGAAGAGAATGATTTGTTTGATCCCTTCTTTCAGAGGTGACATATTCTAGCTTTAAGATATTTTTTCCTGCATAGGAAAATTTGTGTGGCAGTAATGGCAAAAAGTTTGTGTTACCATGCACCCCCACAGGGCCCATTCTGAGCCAGGACAACCCTTGTTTAAGTATTGAAAATTTAACATGTGCAACTGCTATAGTTTATGTTTTTTGTAAACACTTCTTCTCTCTCCAAAGGTCTTGTTCTACACTGCATTACAGCAAAATTGTTATAGGTGCTATAATGTGCTGTAATCAAATCAAGTACTTGTTGATTTTAAGGGGTTTTATTTGTCAGAAGGAGTTTTACATACAGAAGTTGGTATAATATGTTTTGTATTGGTATTTGATTATTATTTTTACCCTTAAAAGTGGCCTGTTGTCCATGAGAACCTAAAATCTTTGGGGTTTGGCGGTCTAATCAAATAAGGCTTCACTGTTGAGCAGGAAATGTATATAAAATGTCAAAATGGTTCTCATTGTCACAAACCAGTGTCAAATCAGTTACATGATGTTATTGGAACTGAGTTTACGAAACGCAGACGCGGGTGCCTTAGCTGAATGTTGAACATTTTAGATGATTGTTTTGGTCATTTAAGTGCTAAACCTGGAAACATGAAAAAGTATCATTCTAAGCTCTAGCTGGAATTTGCTTACCCAAACCACAGCGTTATGGATATATTTAAACTGTCACAGGGGTGCTCAGGTAATTTCGTATTTCACTTTTATAAAGCTCAGGGGTTCAAAGAAGAGTGGTGAAAATTGGGCTCCAAAAACACTCTATCCACTAATATGGAACATAATGCAACTTGGCAGCATCTTCACAACTCCACGCTGTAATGCAGACTGTTAAACATTTGTAGCCTCCAAACCCACTCAGAGTTTATACAAGTCAATTAGGATATATTCTCAGACCTCAAAGAGTTCCTCTAGAAGACAACTCTTTTCACAGGATGCACAGAGCCTGCAGCGGAACAGTTTTCTAAATGGAATATTTCACTATTTTCAAGAAATTTCTGTCAAGATGTGTTCATCGCAACAATAAGACCTCTGACATTCAGAACAAAAAGGGTGGGAGTTTGGTTAGTGTTAAGATAATGTATTATTCATGCCCCTAAAAAATGGGCAAATCAGTGTCAGAGAAATAATTAGATCACTTGTCTTCTGCATTGTGCTGCACGTAATAGAACGACCATCTCCCAGTCAGCATGAAGTGTAAGTGAGGCACTGTGCAAGTTCAGTCTGATTTTACTGCATCATTATTATTTGCTAAAATGCAGATCAAGGGATGTATTCAGAGATATGGCCAACAGGGTAGGACTCTTGTTTTCAGTCTTAAATACAGGATATTACATGGCCACAGCAGCTTATATGACATCAAAGTACCCCATTTAATTACTGAAAAAGTTCATGCAGTGCACTGTTAATTCCCTACTTTTACTATAAATACCATATGCACATTGAAGAAGTCCAGAATTCCCCTACATTTTATGAATGGTTATTCTGTGCACAGTTTATCAGTTGAAACATTGCAGCGTTCATGGATCTATTTCAATTGTGTATATGACCACCTGTTGGTTCTAAAGGGCTGAGGAGTTGTATCTTGTTTTGGGAATTGCAAAATGCCAAAATGACTGGTTATCCTCACTTTACATCAAGAGCTACTAATCATGATTTAACACAACTATTTGTTGTGACCATGGGGTTGTTTCACTCATCTGATGTACTGTATGAGATGCCTGACAGTTCATTTCTGCCCAAACACGAAGGTGAGCCTTTGTGGCCAGAATTTGACTAAAACTTCAAACTATGAATCATTTTCAACAGTTGATTTCAAATAAACCATTTAAATCCAACTCAGCTCAACTACAACTGACAAGTTCGGTTTTAAGAGTCAACATCCAGCTCTGTGGGAGTGTGGAGGTTAGAGTGAATGAGTATTACATTTTTATAGAGAACCTTAAACATATTCCATGTATTCAATACACATGATGTCAAAATAGTACATAAAGTGCTTTGTATGTCCTGTCTCACAAACTTAGCTTAGTTATCTGTCAATGAATGTCTTTGATAGCTTCCTCGTACCCCATACTTGTTAATACTTTAAGTCAGACTTGTTTTTTTTTCCTTGGCCAGGATAATCAGACAGCAGCTAACTATGGTTACAAGTAACAGCTATTTTTATTATGAATGATTTTTTGCAGATTTTCTTTCATGTTCATCAGTGGGTCCATTGGTCCATAAAAAATGTGGAAAAGTAACATTTGTAGAATCAGAATTCCGTGATGTCCAAAATTACTTCTTTGAATGTTTGGATTTTTCCATTGAGCAGTCCACAGTGCCTGTTTACCATCACATAAGAAAGAAGCACAATGATGAAACCAGAAAAGGTCGCATGGATTTTTGAATGAAAAGGGACTTGAACAAGCAGCTATCATTATAGTTGCAGATTAATTTGATCATCTATTCAAAACCACCAGTGGCTGCTTCATCTCTCAATTCTGCGCCTTTAAGATGGGAAATTCATGACTGCTTGTACATATAAAGCTTTTTCTACATTCTCTGTTATTATGAAATAACCTCTATACATCTGTTCCTTTTGGATTGTTAAGGGACAGAACTCTGCATATGAGACATTTTAAAGCCATGTGATTAACACTGCACTACTAGTACCAGCATCAACCGAGGAATGTCTAATTAACTCACCCCGAATGAACATTAATCCCATAATCTTAAGGAAAAGTCAATGTGAAATGAAGGTAAATGAGTCAAATGCCTCCAGTGTAGATAGGACACTTTTCCTATTCTTTTAATCAGATTGTGGAATAAAAGCTGAAATACAAATTTAGATTTTTTTTTGTTTTTGTTTTTGCTAAATCAGCAAACATGAACAAGCACTTTGATGCTCACACCAGCAGTTATTAATGTTCATACAGTGATTCTCCTGTTTGTCTCCAATCAATGTAATGTATGTGTTCAATGTTATTCAGTTCTCTGGGCTGTTACTGCTGTGTGTTTGCCGGCTTCTGTAAGTTCTGTGGTCTGTCTAGGGACTTTGTGCCACATTATACTAAAGGATTGTGGTTGGAATTGGGAGTATGACAATAAACAGTTTTCTAATGAATTCTTCTATTGTGGGTTATTCTTCCTTCTCCATAAACAACAACAAAAAATACAACATTATAAAAGTGAAATATTTCAAGCTGCTTCCTTTCTCTCTTTTTTTTCTTTTTTTCTTTTGATGGTCACTTATAGCTCATGAAAATCAGAAATCCAGTACCTCAAAATATTAGAATATTTAATTCTGAGTTTATATTAATGACTATTCAAACAGTAAAATACCGTTCATCTTTACAATCATGGTGAAGACTGCTGACTCGATGACTGCAGCTCTGAGAGAATTGTCAAGACAAGTTGATAAAAGAACTTGACAGAGATTCACAAGAAGTGGACTGAGGCTGGTGTCCGTGCGTCAAGAGCCACCAGGAACCGACGTCTTCGGGAAAGAAGCTACAAAGTGTTTGTTTGGAAACCAAGGTCCTAGAGTCTGGAGGAACAGTGGGGCGGTACAAAAACCAAGATGTTTGAAACCCAGTGAGAAGCTTCCTCAATCTGTGATGATTTGTGATGTCATGGTGTTGGTCCACTGGGTTTTAACAAGTCCAAAGGCAACGCAGCATTGTCTAGTGTTGTAATCCACAGGAGTCATCATTCCAGACCAAAGGGTGGCAGTGATGCAGTGACACATTTTCAACCACAGTAGGGAAAATGGATTAGGGAATGGAGCGTCAGATATACTGCATCTTAACATAAACAGAGACTTTACAGAAAATGCAGCAGAATAAATGAGATTAATTTGAAAACAGCACAGACAAGTTGATTAAACACACACACATTTTATAGGACCAAATGATTTAAACCGATTGACTAGACAGAAAAAACGTAAGACAAATCAAAAAAAAAAAAAGTAGAAGAAAAGTGATACAATAAAACGAAAAAGAATTCATTCAAATTAAATGACCACAAGTGCTGGCAGGCTTCATGAAAATACAGACAGTTTAGGCCAGACTTAATCAAATAAACTGACTCGTTTAAAGCCATGTACTGTATTTAGAGGTGGTCATGTGATGGAGCCTCCGGGGCAGCAGGTGGCAGCACACGTCTTATGTTGCTTTATAGTTTAAAGAGAAGAAGAACAAACTCCAAGTGGAGGAAGAAGAAGAAGAACGGAACGTCAACATGGCTGCTGACAGTGATGTGAGTTTACCTGCTAAAACAACTTGAGCAGGCTCAGTGTGCTCGTCTGACGGGACGAGTCACACGAGGACCGTGAATGTGTTTTCACCTCTAACCTGTCGCTCTCTTCCAGCTCGAGTCGGAGGTGTTCGAGATCACCGACTTCACCACAGCGTCGGAGTGGGAACGGTAGGAGAGCAAATCATCACAGTGTCATCACCTACACTGACATTAGAGGTTTAGGCAACACTTACCTCACGTTCACTTCAGTCCTTTGTCGTCGGTGGGGTGTCTGTCGTGTCTCTGTGTGTGACGGGGTTCCGGTGAAGCTGCTCATCATCTCTGTGCTGCATATGTTTACGTTGTCCGCAGATTCGCCATTTTTTTATGAATAGTCTGCCTCCCTGCCACAAAGAAGAACAAGATGACAGCTGGCCCATAACATGACAGTGAAGCCCTATCGTCTCGTTAGAATTAGGTCGTTTAAGTCTCATGGTCATACTGTGCAAAACTCAGAGCAGCCTCCCAGAGATCATCCCTCGAAGGACCTGTGGCCTCGGCTACATCCCATAATGTTGACCAAGGAACCTCTTAAGACAGAAGTTCCATTTTCGACTCTCTCTACAACAGACACATCCCACAGTACTATAAGCAGCAGTCAGCCTGTAACTGTGAACACATCAGAATACATATGCACACAGAACTGACCGATTCCAAACAAAAGATTAGCAGAAGATTGACATATAAATAAATGGTAATTTAACATCTTAAAAAGTATTTTACCTTCACAGCCCTCTCTGTTTTGAGAAACCCAGGTGTGCTGGGATACTGTAGGAAACCTTGCTTGAGTTCCTTGAAGACGTTTCACCTCATCCAAGAGGCTTCATCAGTTCTGACTGACTAGTTGGGAGTCCCAGATACTTATATCCTAAAGGAGCCATTAACACCTGAGTTTCGGTTTCAGTTGGGGGTTTGTTGCTCCTCCCCCTCGTTATGTGGGTCGTTAGTGCTCCCCCTGCCACAAAGAGGTTCGTTAGGGTCTTCTGTGGCTAGGTGTGAATGTACTTTCATCTTCTTTGGGGAGAGCTCTTAGGACTGAATTGTAAACAGGTGAGAGATGATGCCTCAGACCTCCACCTCTGTTGAGAGATGGTCTTTCCAGTTTGACATAGATGGCTTCTTTCACTCCTCTCTCAAACCATCTGTCCTCCCTGGCCAAAATCTCACATCCCAGCTGCTGACTGTCAGCGCAGGAACAGCTTCAGTGTTGCCTTGAACCCCAGACTGGTTAGCAGTGAAGCCACATCAACAACCCAGTTTGGGCAACACTATTGTCACTGTCATCAGTAACAGAATTGGTCCCGTCTCCTCATGAACAGTTCAGCAGTGTCACACAGCTGGTAAACAGATTAGCTCCTCATACAGAAACTGTCTGTCTGCTTTGGGTCACTGAACTCCATGATGATGACCAGTGACACCAGGCCCAGCTGCTATCTTCAGCCACAGATCCATTGTCCTTCTTGGTGGCAGCAACAACCTGTATGTCCTACCAGTCCCTACCGCTGAGTTTAACTCTTATATCTACCTGAAGGTTTGTGTCGAGAGTCGAAGAAGTGCTGAATGACTGGAAGCTGACTGGGAACTCTGCAAGGACATTGTCTCCAGAAAAGGTATTCTGCCCTCATTAGTCCTTTAGTGTTTAGCTGAATAGTGCCAGTGAGTAGTGTGCTGCTGGTGGGTTCTTCGCATTAGTTTTGTTGTGACGATGTTTTTTTGAACACAGGGTCAATACACCAGTGGCACCTGGGGTGAGAAGTCACAGGATATTAATTTTGCTGACTTTAAGTTCTACATAACCCACTACTTCCTGAAAGAAGAATGTGATCAGGATGAAGGGACGGACTCACCCAAGGAAGGTACAGTCATGTTTGGATGAGCCACAATATATACAGGCTCCAGTCAAAAGTTTGGACACACTCACTTAAAGGTTTAGATTTATTTCTACTATTATGAACATTGTAGAACTTTTTGAAGGCTTTTCCTTGGCTGTGTGGCCCTCATCCCTGCTGTTCAGCACATAAATGCAAATCACAGTCAGTGTTCCCCTCCACAACACTTAGCTGCAGAGAGGCGACCCTTTTGTTTTTAGCTAAACACAGACCGCTCAGCTGGCGGCTTGTGAGTATCTTTACACCTGCTCGGCACCTCTCACCCTGGGCAACCCAGAAAAAGGAGAGAGTCCAACCCCTCTCCAGGAGTTTGGTTGAGAACCTCTGCTATGTATGGAGGTCAGCACAACAGCTCCAGCTCTTTCCCACCAGTAAGGTGACATTTCACGTCCTGACAAACAGTTGACAGTGTTGTGGGTTACATGCTCCAGGTGTCCACCATTGCCTACCAGTGACTATTGGTCCCAACAACATAGCTGCTTTAATCACAAGGACACACACACCCCTCCCCTCCAGGTGGTGAACACTGGTTTAACACTTTCTTTGCTTCCTTAATAATTCCATTTGCCTTATGTCATAGATACAGTGTCTTCAGTATTGTTCAACACAAACATTATTGAGTATGTGTCCAATCTTTTGACCGATGCATTTAAGCCTAATGTTTAGAGTAGTGTATTCTAATGTGCTTTTTGTTAAGTTGCTGTATATGAAATAGTTTGAGGCGTTTTACATCCCCTTTCTATAGAGAAACCTGCTGAGCCCGACAGCTCTCCAGAGACAGTAATAGGTTTTTACCAAATCAAAGTATAATTAATTACATTAGTAAATTGAATACATAATTGTAATAAAGTGTCATAAGGACTAACCTATTTTTACGCTCCAGTCATTTGGTAAAAAATGTTTTCAGATCTGGTTAGTAAATGCTTTCAGTAGGCCTTTTTGTAATAGTTTTTTTTTTTTTTTTGTCCCAGCAAATTGCTATTTATCAGTTTATGCATCCTGTTGTTATTCGCTCATTTTTTCTCATGTTCATGTCGTACTCAATGTTGAGTGATAACTTGTAGGTAAAACATAAGATCGCATGTTTGATACGACATTTGTTCTGGTGTCTAGATGTCTTACCCTTGGGGATTCAGGACCTTCTGTGTATGAACAATGATTTCCCTCCTCGAGCCCACTGCCTGGTCAGATGGTGAGTTCAGTCATTCACTGTACTGTCTTACTGCTTATTTCAGGAGAAACATGCATAGATACTTTATACACTACCTTTGTCATGTTGGAGGACAAACATGCAATGCTGCAGACTGACATCTGATGTAGCTGTCGTCATCAAAAACCGACATCTCTTCAAATGATGCTTCAGAGGAAAGGATGTCTTTACTCACATGACTTCCTGTGTCTTCAGTGGGAGGGATTTAGAAGTGAGGAGAAGACTGCAAGTGAAGGAAAGAAAGGAGACATTACAGACAAATGAGAACCAATTTGGGAATGTGGAAGAGAACATATCACTTCCAATCATAAAACAGCGTTGAACGTTGTTAAGGCTAAAAGACTAAAGTTTATTGGGTTGAAATTTCAGTCCATATCATAATATAGTTTTCTTGTATGCACCTTTAAACCATGGGAATCTTTACCATTGTATTCAGGTTCACTAACTATCTTAAAACAATTGTTGTCTCAAGAAGAAAGGGGGGCTCACTATTTTTGTATTTGTTGTACAGTAACTGTGTTTGTGGTGGCAGGTACGGCTTACGAGAGTTTGTGATCATCAGTCCAGGAACAAACTGTGAGGCCATCATCAGCGAGTCCAAATGCAATCTGCTTCTCAGCTCCGTCTCCATATCTCTTGCCAACAGTGGCTGGTGAGTCACTGCCATTACTCACGACAGTGGATGGCTTTATCATATGCCTCCTCATCAACGTTCTGACAATATACTTTGTTACTCCAGTGATTAATCAGACCACTGAAGCTGCATCCTTGTGATATTGTACAATGCATTTATTCAATCATTATTAACCAAAAAATATGTATAGATAGAACATTCATCGGTGGTAAAAGTGAGTACATGTTAGCCAGTATTTCCTCTTTAGCAGAGATGACTTCTTCTAAGTGTTAGGGATGTTGCTGGAACTGGTACTTCAGTGCCAAGTCAAAACCAAAACTCTGAAACTATGGCAATACTTATTTTCTCTGATAGCAAAGGTACAGAAGATGCGGTGAATTTTCACAATATCAGCACGAGAAGGATGCTGTACAGGAGAGACGAGCGCAAAGTAGACCAACACAAACACAACCAAGCCTATCTGAAGCTTTTCAGAAGCATGAAAAAATATGACAAAACTCAGTCCTCACAGTGAACCTGGATGAGTGAGCGGATTTGCTGGTATACTTCGGATCATTGTTCTGTGAAGCGCAAAGCAGGTTTCAGATGCAGATTTGTAACACTGAAAAAATTTCACTGTCAAGAACAAATTTCAGATGTTTTATGTCTTATTACCAAATGAATCAGTTCTAAGGCCTTCAAACTTGTCTGTTGCTACTTCATTATCAGCGTGTCTAATTTGGAGAGTAGAAATAGGATTCTGCTCAATGTTCAGAGTGAACTTGTCGTTGCTCTGTGGTTTGGATGGTGTCGTACAGCCTCAGAGCATTTACCTGCCATTTGCAGCTGAATATGAGTAGTAAGGGAAACATCAGGTGAGCATGCTGACGTCTTTGTAGTAATGACAGCTCCTTTTTATCTTTGCTTTCAGTCAGGTTCCCATGTTTGTGCAGATCCAGCAGAAGTGGAGGCGGATGTATGCTGGGGAGTGCCAGGGACCAGGTGTGCGAACAGACTTTGAAATTGTCCAACTCCGCAAAGTGCCGAGTCAGTACAACCACTTGTCTGGTCTGCTTGATATCTTCAAGTCTAAGATAGTAAGTAACTTCACGTATCGGATATACCAGCCAGCTCTACCTTATCTATTAGAATTTCTCCTTGTATTTTTTGCTCTCACGATCATGAACGGACATGAATTTCTTTTTTCCAGGTTCACACATATTTGATTGAATTACAGCTTGTTTGTTTCTGTTGGTGTAAAAACTGTGGGAATGGTATAATGGGGACTTATTCATGCGGGTGCCAACCACACAACAATACTGAAACTGTTTCTGGGAGGGATTCTCAACACAAACTGAACACACGAAAGTTTGCTGAAAAGTCAATGTATACTAAGCATAATCCCAAATTTATCTTGTTTCTACATAAACAAAATCAGATATAACTAGATTGCATTTCCTTGCGAAAATGCAGCACTTGCTAAAAACTTCTGCAGCTTCCTTACAGATGCTGGAGCTGGCAGGGCAGGCTGTGTAGTCGTAGTAGTGTGTATAGTCACCACTTTTTTCCAGTACAGGTAACGCCGGCAGACTCTTGGAAAAATGTTTTACATGTTGATTCCAGCAATTGTACTTTTGTATAATAAGTAACCAAAGAAGTTCAAATTCAGTTTCAATGTTTTGTTTTTTTTGTTAACCTGCACAAAAGACAGTTCTGAGTCTTTACTTAGGCCATGGTTGTACTGTTTCCATAGAGGTGCAGACTTTTATTTTGCAGTGAAAAATGAGCCCACAGTGAGGAGTATGTGGGACATGAACAAAAAACAAAAAGTTAAAGTCATGGAAATTCAACATGTTTGTTCAACCACATAGTCTTTGTTGTTTATTGGGTGCAGTTTTAACTTTGTCCTCATATTTCCTGGGACTGTTTGGTCAAAAATGACTTAGTGTTACACAAAATCATCTTTTGTCAGGCATACGTAAAGCTTAATGCACAAAGCGTGTCATCCAGCCAACAGCCTTTTTTCTCTGTTTTTTCCCTCATCAGGGTTGTACCCTGTTCCCTCTACCTCCAGTCAACATTGCTATTCGCTTTACATATATTCTCCAAGACTGGCAGCAGTACTCGTGGCCACAGCAGCCTCCAGGTAGGGACATATAGAACAGAGGATGATGTTGTGACATGTTACCAAATCAGATCAAATACAATACAGCTACAGTAAGATAATGTTATAGCAAAAAATCTAAGTGTCATTGTGGCATCATTTTAATGTTGCAATAGTCATTAACCGATGGTTCATGAACTTTTGTGACTGATGTGTACATGTCACAGCCATGGTAGCTCCTGGTGGCCTCAGTGACCATTGCCTGTAAACACTCAGGAGATGTACTGCTGTTTATTTTTATTTGTCGTGGGTTTCTGGTAGACTTTGACACACTCCTTGGAGGCGAGGTCGGAGGGGTGGAGTTTGGGAAGCTTCCATTTGGAGCCTGTGAGGAACCAATTAGGTAAACACATTGTAAATTTGATGACAATGTAACAACTGATTGTAAAGTAAAAACAAAACTGTTGATTTTTTTCTACCCATCCACAGTGAGTACAGTGTATGTGAGAACGTTATTACAAATTACATGATATTTATGTCCTTTTGATGTCTGTGAGATGCTAGATTGTGGCATGTGGGTGAAGAATGGGAAGTTGCTGTTGTTTTGTTTTAGTATTTTAGTGTATTTGTCAGTAAGTGATCATGAAAGGAAAAATAATGACTTATTTTGTGTCTGGTTTTGGCTGTTGCAGTGAACTTCATCTTGCAACCACCTGGCCTCACCTGACAGAGGGAATAGTTGTGGATAATGACGTCTACAGGTAAGAGTCCTACATCTTCTGCTGTGTACACTAGAAGTGAGTCCTGGACCACTGTAACAACACCTGGCTTTAATGGTGTTTTTTTTTTTTTTTTTTTTTTTTTAAGAAAATTGTCTTATTTACTTGAAGAATATCTATTACAACCCTGAAACTGAAGAGCACCTAAAGCATAAATGAGTTGTTGTGTTATGGTCTGATGGGCTTAAAGTTCACCCTTGCCCCATCAGACCATAACACATTTTTGCACATGGTTTTGGGAGATTGGATGTGTCTTTTTGCAAAAATCTGCTGGATTTTCTTTATTCATGAGCTCCTGTGCTATTATCATATGCTTCCTGGCAGCTTACCAGAACAGTTTCCTGTCTTCTCATCAGTCTTTGGAGGGACATCCTGTTCTTGGTTCGCTGTTGTGCCATTTCTTTCCATGTGTTGATTGTCCTCACTGCACTCCATTGTATTTCAAATGTTGAGGATATTCTTTTGTAGCCCTCCCCTGACTGATACACAATGAGATTCTGTTCATGTTTTGAAAGCTCTTTGCAAGACATTGCTTTTGCAGTATGAAGCAACTAGGACTTTGTCAGGATAATCATACATCGTACACAGCCACTCCCTCAAATATATGAGTCGAATTGTTTCTGGGTTTGTTGTCATTGTTGTATAGGTTACAATTTTCCAAAAAGGTGGAGCAAATACTGATAATGATTTGTTCATACTGTATATACTTGAGAATACTGCTGTTTTGTAGTCTATAAAAATATTTTTGTTTAGAATTTTTTTTCTATATTTTAAACTGTAAGGACTTGAAAAAAGGACAAGTATTCCACTTTAGTGTCAGTTGACAGGCTATATCACAAACTGGCTAGTTAGCTGTAGTACCTAATGGGCTTCCAAACCCGGGGTACCAAAAAGGATACCAATACAAGTTCACATGGGTGACCCAATAGCTCGACTTGTTGAGCAAGTGACCCGTGAAAAGAGACTTGAAGTCCCCACCACAGTGCCCATGGATCCTGTCCCATGGCAGGATGTGCAGCATGTCGTTCCCCCTCTCTTGCTCACTTTTCCTGTCTCCAACTGCTCTGCAATTTAGGGCCAGAAAATAAGCTTTAAAAAATAATCATACCAAATTTAAAAAAAAAACAAAAAAACAATATTCAGCATGAAGTGAAGTGAGCACTAATGTCCTCTATAGTTCTGGAGGTTTTTTTCCTTTCAACAAGACTAAACTGAAATATTTTTATTATCACAAGGTGGCAAAATTCCTAAAATAATTACAAATTATTTTTAATGGGCACAAGTCCAACCTGTATAGGTTATACTAAGTTCTAGCTGTGTGTAAAAGACCTACCTATAGTGTGATTTAGTTTGTGGTCATGAAGTTACTGTATACGCTGTATTTATCATCCAACAGTGACCTCGACCCTCTTCAAGCTCCTCATTGGTCAGTTCGAGTCAAGACAGCTGAAAACCCTCAGTGCTTACTGGGTAAGTTGAAACCCTGAGTGACCATCTGATGTTTCATTAGAGTAACATGCTGGCAATCGCTGATAAGTAGTCATCTTGTTTATAAAGTGAACTGGTTTCTGCTCTCAGCTTTTATCAGTGTAATTAAAAACAATAGTAACTTGATAGCAGAAACATGAGGCAGGTGAGGATGAAACACAAATTGGCAAAATAATTCATAATTGACAGGATACATCCATGAATAAACCACCCAGATAGTGGCCATTCCTTATGAGAGAGCCAGACAAACAACCTCCAGCATCAGCGATCAAAATAAGGCAAAATAACAAGATGTACATAAAATTTAATACACATACACAAATATATTACACGCACACACACACACACACATGCATTAACATTGTATATCCTCTATAAAAAAAAAAAGAATTCCTCTGTGGTGTCCAGCTACATGGAGCAGTTTGATCTCCTAAAATGTTGGATGGATTTGACCGTTTCCCATCTTCCCATGAAGGTGATTTTCTGACGGAGTTCTTCAAGCTGGGCTGTAGGAAGGAGTCTACAGAGGAGCTTCTGGGAAGAGGATTGACTGAAGAGGAGGGCAAAGGTCAGGTTCTGGTCTTACTATTCAACACTGAAATGCATGCTCTCATTTCTTGCTGTGCTGTAGCTACACTGTTTTAAGCATGAAGTCCTACGAACACCTTCTCTCTAGCTTTGTGAAATGTTTGTGTAGAGCCTTCACTCATCTGCTGATATGAAATGCTGATATTTTCCTCCATATACAGTCGCAGTCAAAAGTCGAACACAACTACTTATTGAGGGTTTTCTCTTTATTTTTTTACTGTTTTGTACTTGCTAGAATAATACTAAAGAAACACAAACTATGAAAAAACACAAAATGAATTATAAAGTGAGAAAGAACAATTTAGCAAAGCATAATATGTTTTGTACTGTTTATTTGCTTTTTACAAGGGTTAGGAGATCTGCTCTCCATATTGATGACATATGGTGTTGAAGTAACTAATAATGGAATCATTTCCTTCCATTTAGTGACTGCATTGTTTGATTAACACCCACTGTAATGGAACTTTTTGCCAAATTTTCTGAGGCCCACATTGTAAATTCAAACATTGTTAAAAATGCTCAGACAAAAGAGGGTTTTGCAAATACAGCCAGATATAAAACTTCTATGCTATATGTCAAATCAAACGAAAGGGTGTGGATAAAACTGTGAGTTGGTTCATTGACATTTTGAGGAAAAAAAACAGCTGAGTCTAACATTGAGCTAAATGCAGTTGAGGCTGTCATTCTCATGGGGTTTAAAGTCACCCCCTATACTGACCTTATCTGTACTGAGACTAAATCAGCCAAGAACTCTGAGAATTCAGACGAAAACTCAGAGTAGGGGGCAGGTGGTTGATATACAACAACTAACAGCTTGGGTTTTTGTTATCTCCAATTGAATTTGACAGATTAGGAGAAAGGCTTTTAAACAAGTTATGGCTGAATATTGGTCTTGTGTTGATTAATAAGCTTGAGTGAAAGATTGCTGCCACTACTCTGCCTGTATACATAAATTTTGCTATGTAAAATGCTTAATGTGATTGTTAACTGCTGTATTTTTTTCCCTATAGACAACAGTGACATCAGCTCTGCTTTATCCAAGCTGACCGAGCCAACAGCAACTGTGCCAATAACCAAACTATACGTCTCCAATATGGTGCACACGGCTCGAAAGCACATCCGCCGCCACCGCCGCATCGACGAATCACCACTTAACACTGACGTACTCAATTCTGTCCTCCTGGTAAGAGTTTTTCATACAGACTGTTTTATATATGGGACAGTTGAACATTGTTTTACTTATTGCATAGCATTGATAAATGAATGCCATCATTTTGCTTTTCAGGTGGTCTAAACACAAACAGTGTGACTGACTCGGTGATCTGTGTGTTAGGTGTCAATATAAAGCAGCAGTAATATACAGTCAGAGTGAGGACAGTGGCTTGGTGTCCTCAAGTTTCCAGTCCTAATTGCAGCAAGCAATTGCAGCAGTCCTGACAGTCTTGGTCAGTAAGCACTGAGAGCCTGCTGGGTTTTAATCTTGACAGAAGCCTGGCTCCATGTACAAATGATACATTAATTGATTTCTTCAAGTCAGGTGCATTTTTTTAATTGTACAACCATCATTCTGCACAGCTAGTGGCAGGTTCATACCTGCAATCTACATCCAGTGAGTCAGACTAGGCTGGATTAAACCAATATTTATTGTCTGTGACAGGCAAGAGCATCAAACTGATGGGTGTGTTTTATGTAAATATATAATTGAATTCCAGTTTGTGACCTTTTTTTCTGTCTGTATTGTTTCTTGTCTCAGTATCTCTTCCCAGATGCTGCTGTGGAGAAATCATCAGAGAATGTTAAGAGTAAAACTGCACCGTCAAACTCCGGCGAGACAACCGAGCAAGATAAAAACTCAGATTATGTATGTTTGCCATTTTATCACTTACACAATGTGACAGTGTGCCTGGGATTCTAGTCAGGTGAAAGCTTTCAGTTGTGTTGTTTTTGGAGTCAAGGTTGAAAGTTTTGAACAAGAATATATAATATATGTTCATGAACATTTCCATGGGCTGATATTCGATTGATTATGTTTGTCCATCATTTTTCCTGCTTTCTGTCCCCTCACTCTAGAATCTTTTCCTCCAGCTGAAGTCAGCACCCAGTGATAGTCTGACCTACCGGCTGGCATTATGTGTGTGTCTGGTCAACTACAACTACGGTGGGATGCGGGCTGTTGCCCACCTCTGGCAGGAGTTCGTCCTGGAGTTGCGCTACCGCTGGGAAAACAACCACCTTATCTATGGGTCAGTATAACACACATTGTGCTGATCTTAGTAGTGTATATTTATGACATCATACACATGGTTTATGTACATTCACAACATATGCCATCTCAAGTCAAGTCAAAATCAAAGTTACTTAAGTCTGCTGGTCCTGGCCCTCAGACTCTCAAAGCAGATCACACAGAAATTTCAAATTTAAAACAGAGAAACCCAACAAATCTTAATGTTATGAAGATAACCCCAGTTCTCTGATTAGCATTCATTCTATGTGTCACTATGGGAACGCTTCATGCATGACCTCATGAGAAGCTCAAGTATCGTTACACCAGCCCTTATTGGCTGGTACTAGTGACGCCTATGTCAGGAGGGCTTACTATATAATAGACTGACATAGCGTTAGCTGTTGTTCAAAACAAGCTCACCTCTGCCTTGCCTCTGTAGCAAGGAGGCTGATCTGGTGATATACTAATCAGAGAAACAGGGTTGTGTTCATAACCTTAAATTCATTTTCATAGCATTTGTTGCGTGTCTCTCTATGAGGAGAAATACTGACTCCCCGATTGCCAGATATAGCTGTAGAGGTGACAACTGCCCTCAGTGGCACTTCAGAGCTGAGAGGCAGCAGCCTGGAAGGAGCTCACACTGAGGTCTGAGTGCGCCACGGTTGATGTTGTGGCATCTAACCTATAAAAGCTTACAAAGGTGGCGATGCCCAGCATGCAGCCGCACACACCTCTTGGATAAAAACTCCTTTGAAGAGAACTCATTAGATTGCCAGGCTCATAGTGGAATGTGCATGCAGGCCAGTGGGAGGCTAAAGACTAGTATAAGCCAGGGCAATCGCTCCTACTATCCAGTGAGAGAAACATTAGACACTGTTTTTCTGACATGTGGTTTGGCCCAAAACACAAGAAAACAGTCCCTCTATGTTCAAATAAACTTACAGAGCACGAATCGAACACTAAGTATGCAGATGGTGCTGGTGCTCTTCAGAGGAGAAAATCAGGGAATAGAAGGCAGCCAGTTCTATAGGGGAGCACGAGCCCTTAACTTTTGGGATAAAGGCTGGGTTAGGCTGCATACTGACTTTAGGATTCCCCCAGGGAAAAGTGAGTACATGCCTGATGCACAGAAAGTACATGGATCTACTCTAGGGGGGGCAGGAGAGAGTTTAATACATCACCGCCACAGGATGTTCCTGATGTTGACAATATTGCACAGGTGAAAAAAAGTCATCCTAGAGACATGTTTTATGTGTGAGTTAAAGGACATGTCCTTGTCAAAAGTAACTCCAGGTTCCTCACAGTAGAAACCAGAGGCCAAGTAGTTAATGGGTTAGATGCACTTCTGAGGCTTTTAGAGCCAAATACGGTAACTCCAATTTTTGTCTGAGTTTTGGCAAAGAAAATTTCAGGTCATCCAGTTAACTATGTACAGTATCATTCATTTGCAGTGCTTTAGTACTTGAAACACTGCTTCAGTACTTTAAGGAGTAGTTGATGTATTTATTTGCTATGTAAATCAAGTCATGGTCACTTATTTCCGTGCTAACTATGTGCTTTCCAATCTGCAGATTGACTGGTGGACCTCCTGATCTTCGCTGTTGTCTTTTGCATCAGAAGCTCCAGGTAACCGTTCATACAAACACACACAGGGCAAGAACAAGTCCAATGATTTAAAAGTAAATGAGGTAAAGAAATCAGCGGTTAAGGTTCTTTTTGACAGGGAGAACAGTAGGAGAAAAACTGTCACACATAAGACAGAAGAAAACGGCAGTCTTCCCAAATACATAAACTAATCTGTAATTATGCTTCTGACGATTCTGCTTCAAGTAAAGTTATACATATAAATATAGATTATCTCACTGTGACGTGTGTAGATTGTAAGTCATCAGGAGCTTCAGTGAAAAACCGCTGGACCTGCCCGTCATGTGAAATGTTGTGAAGCCAGGTGATGGTCATGGAGACATGAGTAGTAGGTTAACTCATGATTCCAATCTTGCCTTAGGTGAAAGTGTAGGTATGCATGGTTGTAAATGAAATATACAAATGATAAGATCCCTCCAATACATTTTTCACTGTTGTATTCAAGAAAATATACTTATTAGGCTGTCTCCCATCCAAATGTATTCAACTGCTGATACATGTTAAGTGAATCAATCAAAAAATAAGACTCCATCAAAACGTGTTACATGCAGAATGGGCACTTATTCTGTAGCAAATTCAAGTTAAACAAGTTCCTGTGTCTTCTCATTTTATGCTTGTGTTTTTTCGGACATTGCAGAATGCATAATAGAATTTAGTGATGCAAGATGAAGCTAATGAGAAAATGATTCTGTGCATACAACTGAAAGAAGAAGGGGCAGACATCTGTGAGGGGAAGCCTGTGAAAAAACAGAAAAACATTATATTTTTCAGTTCTTTTTATCGCAGTTGCACCATTCCAGCTTGTGCTTTTCATACTGTATGTGTCAGCTCTCAATAACATCATAAAGAAAAAATATGACCGACAGAAAACAAGTCATCACTTTAATACAGATATGAAGACACTAGTGGTAAGTTTTTCATGTCTCCAGAGGTTGTTTTGTGTTCTGCATAGATGCTGAACTGCTGCATAGAGAGGAAGAGGGCCAGAGATGAAGTTCGCAAGACTCTAGAGGGAAGCAAAGACAGAGAACGCAGAGTGTCTGGTGGCTCCCAGAACAGCCGCCAGGCTCCAGAGTCTACTGCAGCCGCAACAAGAGAGTTGTCTCAAGGAAAGTCCTGGGACTCATGGAGTGACAGTGAGGATGAGTTCTTTGAGTGTCTCAGTGACCAAGGAGAGATAGAGGCTCCACAGACTGAGGGAGGAAAAGACGTCAGTAAAGGCAAAGCAGAGGGCCGACTCCACCCCCACAACAACATGACACTCCTCAACTCTACAGAGCCTCTCTATGTTCCCGTCACACAGGTCAGCTCACTCACTCATTCACACACACGTTTACATCTTTGTGTTAAGGATACACATATATTACAACTGCTATTAATCTATGTATTTGTGTATAGATTTGTAACATATACTATATGTCATATCATTACCACTGATATATAAGTTCTGTGTTATGTGTATATAATTATCATATCATTGCCATTTATTCCAATAACATGTAATGTCAGAAAAATAAGGATAAAATAGACATATGTCGGAGCAGTTTTTCTTGGGTTAGAATTATACAAGGAATATGCTGTTTATAACATTTCTAAGGAGTTAAATCTTTATTTACATTTTGATCAGTGGAGTGAAATTAACTATCAGTAATTGAATATTTGTTGGCTCCTGGTAATGATTGTAATACCTGTAGTGTCAAAAGTGACTGCACACCTGTGCAATATTACTAAAATGTTAAATACAAATGTTACATAATTGTATTATAATAATAGTATTATTTTTAAATTAAAATATATACAGTATTTGACCCCCTGGATATTTAACAGTAAACAAGTTAGGGTTACATGACAGTAAAACACAGCTTCCAAAGTACAACCTAAGTGAGTACACTTGTGACCACTGCAATAATAATTTTGAGTCTGTTTACCCGTATAACAGTGATATTGATATATTTATGGCTCTTTGCATAGTTTAAACAATAACTCATGAACAGGTTGTTTTTTTTTAGTTCTGGTCTGGGTTGGGTTTTACACAACCTGGATTGACATTGTAAGGAACAGGTGTGAAAGCAGATTTCGTAGCGATGTCAGAGGGTCCAACCAACTAAATATAAGCTGAAACACAGCTGTAGAAGATGGAGATACATTAAGAGACACACTACCAACAACAGAAGGAGCAGTGACTGTTCTCCAAAACTGGCACCATACACAGTTCACTGTTTATACACTGTTGTGTTGAAAAACAAATTGGTACATAATTCTGCAAGTACTTCACGGGGTTGTCTGTAAAAATGTGCATGGTTTCAGTGACTGCTCAGACAGCGCGAAGGATGTTTGATGATGTCAAAAAAGGTGCGTCTGATATGAGGTTTCAGCAGTTTGCATCAGTTGTGCATCAAATGAAGGTGTGTCTTCTGAGGTCACAGTGTTTTTTAGACAGCATTGCCTCTGCTGCAGCTCAGCAAAGAAACATTCTGTGTCTGGAGCCACAAAGAAATGTGCTCTTTCTGCAGCTCTGGAAGACGCCCACTTAAACCTTGCAATCTCCAGCTGAACTCAAGAATACAGATGACTGAGTCAACTCTAAAATGTTATTAGTGAGTGTATGTACACACAGTAATATGTGTGTTTCATTTCCAGGAACCTGCTCCCATGACAGAGGATCTGTTAGAGGAGCAGTCGGAGGTGCTGGCCAAGCTGGGCACGTCGGCTGAAGGCACCCACCTCCGGGCTCGGATGCAGAGCGCATGTCTGCTCTCCGACATGGAGTCCTTTAAGGTGAGACAGGCAACATGCATACATTTACTGTCCACCTGTGTGTCCTGCACAGTGAAAATATTTTTACAGTATCCAACCCAAGAACAAGTTGTCTATTAAGTGTAACATTAATTTTGACTTCAACCAATGTCGAAAGAAAACCATCCCTTGCTGCTTCAAAAAGGTAGACTAGTCTTCTCTTGGACAACTAGAAATTATGAGCCACTCTCTTGCAGGACTGCTGTACAATCTGTAACTGATTTATGGAATACATTTAGTTACTTTTCCAGAAAATATAGGAAACAGATTGGACAGACCACAGAAACATACAGGGCATCACACCTGTATGCAAAGGTCAACTAAAGGAGTATTGTCAAAGCAAATACTTTTGTCAAATGACAGGAACACAAAGCAACTTCTTGATTCAGGTTAGGCTCATGTTGGACTCATTCAATAGACAGCTGTCCTCCACCTTCACACTGTTTGCTAAAACAACAGTGTAGTTGCACACATACACTGACTCACTGATTTATCACCAGAAAAAGGTTTAGCTTCAGCTTCACTTTTCTGATTTTGTTTGTAAGCATGTTCCCACTCTTCAATATCCTTTTTCATCTCTCTCCACAGGCAGCCAACCCAGGCTGTGTTCTGGAGGACTTTGTGCGCTGGTACTCTCCCAGGGATTATGTGGAGGAGGAGGTGGTGGATGAGAAGGGTAACACAGTGGTGAAAGGCGAGCTTAGTCCCAGGATGAAGATCCCAGGCAACATGTGGGTGGAGGCTTGGGAAACAGCCAGGGTGACACCTGCACGGCGCCAGAGAAGACTTTTTGATGACACTAAGGAGGCAGAAAAGGTCATTTTAAGTATAACTGAATCTACAACTGACATCAAAAATCATGACTGAACCTCAGGGGCTGGGAAGCCACTAGAACGCAGGGGCAGAAAGAGTCTCTAACTTTCTCTGTGTTCCCTTAATGTAGATGATCTGCTGTCATGAAATGATATTTTTGTTAATTTCCTCTGAAAACATGCTGATCATAAAATAATGATTTCATCATTACCAATGCTCCAACTTGATAATGACTTCTCTTTAGAAGCTGTGATCAGATTTCATACCGCATCTGGCATCTAACAACAGAAAAAAATCTGTAATGAGAACAACAAACTTGCATTACACACAGTGTATGTGATGACAGAGAGGACGTTTGATGGAGACAGTCTCCATCTTTCCTTACCCGTGTCTCTCATTTTCCGCATTTACAAAATGGAAAACTAGTTTTGGGATGTATGTTTTAAGCCAAACACCTTCTAGCATTTGCAGATGGAAAAAGGATTGCTTTGATTCATGTGTCCTAAAGTCATCCCACATTGGAGCCACTGTCTAGTGTTCCCTCTAACAGGGGCTGCTTGAGTGGCAAAAAAAAAAAATCTTGGTTTGACAATAAATTTCTACTTAAACACATTTTTAGCACATTAGTCGAACCAGATAAGCGCTGACTTGCATATCAGTCGGAACAAAGCATCAGTACTGCTGCTGGTGTATTAGGCAGTATGAGAGTGATAGCAGCACTTACAGTCTTTTCCTGCAGCTCTTTCTGAACTACTGCCACCATTCTCTGTCATTGTACTGTTTGTAATTGGAACTGCTTGTGAGGAAGTTTAACTTACGCTAAACATCATCTGCCTCACAAGCTACTCAGCTGTTAAAATATATCCTTGTAGTTTCCTTGTGCATTGCACTCAAATCAGGCTGCTCTTATCCACTAACCTACTTCTGTTTATGTTGTCAGTCAAACAGAATTTTTTGCCTAGAATCACTTTTCTGTACTGAGGATATTCTCACCAGCCACTGCATCAGAAACTCCTGTACACCTGCTTTATGTGTTTATCCCACGCTGTAAAATCAACAGTATAAAAACTATTGCTGACTTTTGTGCCAACATGACATGTTTTTCTGACGGAGAGCAGCAAGAGGCAAACTGAGGCCAAATGAATGAACAAAATTAAACCTGGGTTTTGATTGTCTTCTTAGGTTCTGCACTATTTGGCAATGCAGAAACCTGCAGACGTGGCCTCTCACCTCCTGCCCTGCATGATCCATGCTGCTATTCTAAAGCTGAAAGAGGAAGGTGAGTCTTTATTTTTGTGTGACAAATTTGTTATGACATCAGTCAAATATATGAGCTGTCAGTTGTAAACCCAGTATTATCAAGACCAACACACAGTACATTAGAAAAACTAAGTCTAAGTTTATATACATCCAAGGCTGTAGTGTAGGATTTTTTAAAAAGCTCTTTCAGCATGACTTTTCATGGTGCAGATGTGTTGCAATGATTGAGCAGAACAACAGCTCACAGTTGAAAATGCTGTGTTATGTAATGTAACATAGAGGTGATTAGTAGACTTGTCTTTCTGCTCAGTATAAAGAAACATTGCCAACCTAAAGCCTGTGATGGCAGTGAGGGTCACAGAGGGACTGTTCTTGGTTAATCTGCTGACTTTTTTTCTCTGGATGCCATAAAGTCAAAGTTTTCATTTTTCTCTGAAATATTTCAACATCTACTACATCCATCGACTCTGGTAACTCATTCATGGGTCCTAGATGAATCTTAATGTCTTTGGTGATTCTTTGACTTCTACTTCAGTGAGCACCAGCAAGGTCGACATCTGTGGTTTTGAGTGAAAGATCTATTGGATAGATGGCCATTGGGTACACCTCTGAACAGAGTTTGATTTGCCAAAACTCCTTTCTTAAAAACAAATGAACAGACTATGTCGAATAATCCTCAGTATTCTCTCTCCTGTAACTGATCACCTTCTGTTCTGTTTCTCCTCTTTTCTGTCTGCTCTTGATTCCCTCTCTTACAGAGTCAGTAGAAGACATTCCATCAGTCAAAAAAAGCATTCAGCAGGCTGTATCTCAAGCCAGCAAGCTGCTTCATCCCCCCAACCGGGACTACAAGAAGTTAGAGGTCAGTGACAACTGCACTCAGATTTTCACTGGAAATGTATTGATGTGGTGTCAGACTTTTGGACCCAACTGTTTCTCAGAACTTTTTACAACATTTCATCTCGAGAGTCTTAAGTAACCGCTAAGTCAGATTTGGTAGCAATTATGTTAATAGATGATATAAATACTGAAAGATATAGATTGACAGAACGCATTATTGACTATTGGTTGTAGTAACCACTGCAGTGGAAGAATTCTTGTCTGAACTAACCGTGCTACAGCTGTTAATGTGTTGGAGTTCTGAAAGCATACGTGTGGGTACGACTCTGTATGTGCAGGATTTCATGAACCAGTTGATGGTTATGGAGATAAGCATCACCCGCGCTCGCTCACTCAAGGCCAAGTTTTCTGTAAGTGAGGATGAAAAGGGAGAGGATGCAGATGAGCTTGAGAAGTAAGTCACTCAGTTTTGTTTACACTGCTGTTTAGTCAACAAAACAGATCATTTTTAACAAACGTTTACACAGTTTGAGCCAAAATGTTGTTGTCTGTTGATGTTTACAGTCAAAAGTTTGGACCTACTTAATATTTTTAGGGTTTTTTTCCCTTTTTTACTGTTTCAACATTTTACAAATATTTAAAAATCCTTCAAAATGAATAGTTGTACTCAAATGTTTAATTGCTGCTGTCTTATTAGCTTAGCTCTGTAAGCTCTTTAATGTTTTTTAATTTCACCTCCACTGTCTTGGAGTTCATGTGGACACATTTACCTAAACTTTATTAAAACCACGACACTTTGTGAATGTTTTCCTCCAGGTTTGTGAGCTCCTTGCTGGAGGAGCCAGAGGTGGCAGTGATCGGAGCTGGTCAAGGCCCGGCTGGCAGCATCATCCACAGACTGTTTATCAACTCTCAGAGGGTAGGAAGGCCCAGTCTTTTCTCTCTCTCTCTTTCTGTGCCATTGTTTATCAGCGCTTGTTACCTTTGGTTTGGTGGAACCACAGTCCTGATAGTCACTGAGACAGAGATTTACATCTGAATTATAGGACTAGGTCTTGCACAGAATAGAATGCTGCTCCTTCTGGAGAAAGATGTTGCTACATGCATTTGGTGTCTTGCAGGCAGCTTGAAGTACAAACTGAGTTACATGAAGTTGCTGTATCAAATACACCAAATGATGTCAGCAGGATACTGACTCTTTACATAAATCAGGTGTCAGCTCCTGATTTTATTCAGCATCAGTATCATTGTTATCAGTGTCATGTGCTCTTCCTTCGTATAACAGGATGTCAAATCCTCTTGATGCATTTATGTGCTTTTTCTTTTAAGTTGTACATTTTGTGTTGTTTTTCTTCCTGCTGCTTGAATGAAGTTGGCTGATTTCACCAGTGACGAGGTAACCATGAGCAATAAGACTCCTCCCAGCTACCTGCCAGTTTTAGTGATACTGCAATGTCAAACATACACACACACACACACACACGCACACACACAGAAAACAGCCTTAATAAGTTGCTTGCATCTGTTCTTTAAACAAGCAGTCTCACTTTGATCAATACCTCTTAAACCTTAAGTCAGCAATACGAGGTGTGTCAGAAAAGTTCCAGGACTGGTGTCACAAAAGACATATTTCAAATCCAAACTACAAGTTTTCCTCTTCGAAGTAATCCCCCTGGAGTCTAACACACTTTCCCAGCCTTCTCTGCCACGCTGCCATGTACTCCTGGAAGGATTCTTCCAGGATTCTCTTCAGCTTCGTCGTCACAGCAATCTTGATGTCGTCCACGTCTTCAAAACAGGTCCCCTTGATAACCCCCCCTTGAGCTTGGGGAAGAGGAATAAATCCCACAGAGCCAGGTGGGGTGAGTAGGGAGGTTGCTCCAACACGGCGATGTTGTTCTCAGCCAGAAACTGTCAGATGCTCAGGGCGTTGTGAGCAGGCGTGTTGTCATGGTGAAGTAGCCACGACTTGTCCCGCCACAACTCTCGCCTCTTCTCACGCACTGAAGGAAGCAAACACCACAGGATCTCTTTGTAGACGTGCTGGTTGATCGACTGATGGGAAAAACTCATAGTTTGGGTTTGAAATATATCTTTTGTGACACCAGTCCTGGAACTTTTCTGACACACCTCGTATTTCTATCTGACTGTCTGTAAGCTGATGAATCCACTAATAATTATCTGCAGCTCCTTTGTTACACTCAGCTCTACAGAGCATGTTAGCATCTTTTACTGTATTGTCTTATTTTTGCCTGTTGTTGCTCATAAACTGCACTTTGATCAATTTCATTTCCAGCAGCAGCAGCAGGCATCGTTCAGTGAAACAAACTGTATGCTAAAGTCCATTGTAAAGAACAAGCTGTAAAATACGGAAAACCAATTGGAGCACGCAAAGAGCCAAATATTTTTCTTGGAAGTTAATGCAGACCAAACCAGAGCTGAAATTCAACAGATGGACACAAATACACCAGACTAATGCTAAATATTGCTGTGTGTCAGCTAGATGTATAAATGCAAGGCTGAAACATTTGTTAAAGCAACTTTATGAGGTGATACCATGGTAATGTTGTGCACTGACAGCATATAAAAGGTTTACATAAACTAGTTTTGTATTAGCTACTGTCAATTGAATGTATAGTCAAACATATATGTACAACATGTACATTTGGAAAGATCTTGACTATATAAAACATAAATACTCACATTAGGTACAAGCAGCTGTGACTCATGCTCACACACAGCCGACCATATTCAACTTAATATCTCACAAGTTTTAACAGAAGTAAATATGTTATCTTCATTTTCTCTCACATTTCTCTGATGTGACCTGCTTTGAAATCAGGGTGTATTTGGTGACATGGAGGTTTGCATCACAAAGTATTGTAGGTGTGGTAGCTTTAGTCTTGTAGTCCATGTTGCACATAGAGAAAGCTGTTCTTTAATTCCCTGTAGATCCAGTTGAGCTACTTTGTGTCTTGGTACTCCTGAGAAGCACATACCTACCAGATATATTTATTCAAGAAGCACATCTTCTTTTAGTTTTTATTTATATTTTGCATGCTGGGTTTTACATTCATTGCTCGGTTCCACCATAGAGGTTTCTGATCACTATCTATAAAAGCCATATATAGATAGTGTATATGGCTACACTATCAACTTCACAATGTTAGACTCGTATCGCTTACATATAGAAGCAGCAGGTTAATAAATGCTTCATCATCCCATTTTATAACTTATATTTCACACATCAAAATATAAAATGTAATCTCAAATGCCAAGTTAGATAGTTATCTTTCCCAATATGCATAAATGAATGTACAAAAAAAAGAACCGGTCTCATGTGATCCACAGACTGAGAGTCTGGCTCTGAATGGATCGATGATGAAGCTAGGACTGGTACTGAGTTGCTCTAGTTACTATTGTGGCCTCACAGCAAGAACATTCTCTGTTGAAACCCACTGACTTCAGTCTTTCTGTAGAGTTCTGATGACGCTAGTTTTCTCTCTCTCTCACAGATTGTCTCCCACAGTCCGAATGCATTAAATTTAGGTTGTTTGGACATTTTAAATAGGCATGAAGGTGTGAAGGCAAATCATGTTCAAATAGACCCAGTATAATTTGGATCCAGTCTGACTCAGGTTTTGGATCTGGTTTGGGTTGCACCAACTGTTGGTTGCTGTGCCTTAGTTTGTTCTTTCTAATTGGCTACAACTAATTGTTTTCAAAGTATAAAGTTGCTAACTTTGTTCCCACCAGTCAAATGTAAGAGATATGTAATAATGCCTTTAGTCATGAGTGTAAACGGTTACTGACTGGCAGTGTCCATTCAGGAAACAAGCAGCATCACAGTGCAACAAAAGATCCATATTTCATTTCAGTTGAGAAGAATTTCTAAGCTTTATCAGCCTCTAATCTGTAGTCTGCTCAGAGTAGCAAGCACTCAGTAGATAGTGATGAGAAACCTGGAGACATTTCTAATCATGTACACAGAAAAACCCTGTACACACCCACATGCATGGGTGGCCTGTGAACTTCAAGTTGTTAGTGTGACTAGACACAAGATGTCACATTAGAGCTAGTGTAGTATCAGCATTCTCACACTGTCTGACCCTGTGTGTCTCCCATTTTCTCCTTCATGGAATCATCACTCCATGTGTGGCCTGTTGCACCAGTTCAACTTCACAACATTTTGTTTTAGGAGTCTTGCTTCAAGGGGCTGGACCAAGCCTTTTTAATACCACGCTTGAAAATGCAAACAATGTTCCAACGAAACCCTCTGCTCAAAGCCAAAGTCCACAAATGTTAATGTCTGAAAACAGCAGGTGTTTGAGAACTGTTTGTAGTCTAACAGCTTACGTCAGGACTTTTTTAGCTTTGCCTCAAACACTGGAGAAATAGGAAGATGTAATCCAAGAGCAACTAAGCCTCACATGTTTAAACCCGAAACTGATACTGAAGAAGAAGAATGATGCAGGAAAGTCCACCCTGGATTTGTTAGTGAGGTTTGTTACATATGAAACATGTGAATCTGTGCTTATCTATAGTTAGTCCACTAACAGAGAGTCTGGTTGGTAGTTTATGTAGCGTTAACTATTCCTTGACAATCAAGAGTTTGCCTGACAACTTCTCTGTAGTAACAACAGTCCAGTGAGTGCAGCCAGTAGTAAACTGTATTCATGTGTTTATTGGGACTATTCAGGGTCGTGCTAACTTTGAACTCTGCACAGTCGTTGTACACTTTTGGGGAAAGTCGCACAAAACGGCTTGTGAACAGACTATTGTGGGCCAGTTCAGCCTGAGCAGCAGGCAGGTTCCTAAAGAAAGACGATTTTCACATGAATCATTTCAAACATTTGTTTTTGAACTGACTAAGTAAACACAGAGAGGCGTCTGTTCTCGTGACTCCTCCTCATACAGCAAACTGATGGACTATTTAGGACATCCCACGTACTTATGGACCATATTTTAACAATGGGCATTAGTGTGCTTAATCAGATTTGGCTAATTTTAAACTATCCCATCATCCTTCTCTCCACTGTGAAGCACTCTTTATAGTAGCGCATGGTTTTCACACAGTCATATAAACAGAGCAGTAATCATAGATTTAGTGTTACTAGATGTTCATTGTTATCCTTCCACGTGCTGAGGGTAGTTCATCGAGTTCATTTATCCATTTTGGGCCTCTTGGTATAGTTTGTTGATCCAATATTCAAAGACTCATAGTTTTCTATTGTACTTTTTAAATGCCCCACTATTTTTATTTCAGGGTCAATTACTGTATTTCCAGTGTTATCTCATAATCTTTTAATTTTTAATTCTTTCATCTGCCGTGTTAATAATTACCCGTTTTTTCATCTTGGTCATAAAAAGTCTAAGTGTGAAGAGACTAGAGGATGCCTTTACAGATGATCATTTATTTATTCAGTCTCAGAGCAATAGTTCTTTTTTCAAGATTCTGATTCCAGTTGTTCCCTTTTCTGTCTCAGTTTTCTGTCTCAGTCCGATTTAATATTCTGTCATGGCAACAGTGTGTATTTTAGAAGTTGATCCAGCAGAGCTGTGAGTGTATCTGTGGGCTGGGGTTTACTTGATCAGAAGTAGCTCTTAAAGTAGCATCTGACCACATCAGAATGTGTTTATTTAGTTTTTTCTATGAAAACATAACACATATATAATACTGGTCTGTTCTCATGTTTTTATATTTGGACTCAAATCTGCTTCTGGAAATACTAAAACTATGCTACATTAGAGCTCCAAATATTTTTTAACCGCAGCTAAACAAAGACCAAATTAAAGTAAAAAGTGCTCTGTTTCCACGTTAGCTATAAACTACAATGGCCAGCTGTTTTCTATTTAACAAAGCTTTCCTGTATTTGTGGTGTAAAAGCTTTGTTTGTGCGCTGGTTTCTGAGTCATAGTAGAAACCAGTGCCCTGGAGGCTGAGTGAATGTTGACTTTGGTGTCTTTATCAATTTTTTGAAAGAGAAAAATACTTGGCATCTAAATGTTTTCTTTGCAAAAATGCAAATTTTAACTCACCTACGTATGTTTTGTTTTATCTGTAACTGGTGCATCAGGCTGCAGCTTTTCAAGCTACACGCACATTTCTTAGAAACCTCCTCCTGCTCGTTGTGGCTAGTTTTCACACTTCGCCTTCTTGCTACTTTCACATGTCACCCTCTCTCCCCTGTTAGGCTGCCCTGCTGGCACCAATGGATGACGACCTGGTCTCTGACAGGAAGCTGACTGGACGAAGCAGTAAAGTAGCAGACTTTCCACCTCCGGCAGGCCGAGAGATTCTGCTGCGAACATGCGTCCCCCGACCAGCACCGTACTCCAAAGCTCTGCCTCAGCGGCTGTTCTGTGTGCTGATGAAGGACGAGTTCAGACTGGCAGGGGCCTTCTCTACAGACACCTCCTTCTTCTAGGAACCACGGTCCATTTGTAAATAATGATTTACCTTTGCAACCCAGGAGTAGAAGATCGTTTAAGGACACGGGATGGTGCATTAAAAATGATTAGTGCGTTTATTGGTTGGGTTGTTTGTGTATTCACACAAATGCTTGTTTATTATGAGCGAAAGGTCTCATTACGGCATGACATATCCATGTTGGCTACATATGAGGGGTTGACCGATATGGTTTTTCAGGGCTGATATCAGTACCAATTATTACTAATCAAAGAGACCAATAACTTGTATTTAGAACTGATATATCTTTGTAGTAGTAAAATAAAATCTTGGTGTCCAAGTGTAGAATAACTCAAACACTAAATTCTGTTTATTTGCCTTTATTTATTTCTGTTTTACATGTTTAACTGAGGAGTTTGCACGTTCTCCCTGTGCAGCGTGGGTTCTCTCCAGGTTCTCTGGCTTCCTCCCACACAGTCCAAAAACATGTTGAGGTTAATTGGTGATTCTAAATTGTCCGTAGGTGTGAATGTGAATGTGTCTTTAAGTGTAGCCCTGTGATAGACTGGTGACCTGTCCAGGTGTCCTCTGCCTTTGCCCGAAGTCAGCTGGGATAGACTCCACCCTCCCACGACCCTAGTGAGGATTAAGCGGTGTATTCAGTGCTGATAGGCTGTTACTCTTGAGGTGTAACCAACCAGATGGTGCTGTGGGCGGGACGTTGTTTGAGACCACAGAGTGATCCCTACACTTAAGAGGTATCTGAGCATAAGTAGTGCATTTTTAAATTAATTTATTTTATCTGGACTTGAGTTATAAAAATAATGATACCCGTAATCAGGAAAAACACTTAAAACTGTTTCTGATGATCAGCTAAACCAATAATCGGTCGATCCCTGCTCTAGCCACAACTTTAATGAGCGTTGGTGTCTGAAAAAATGAGGAACATGTTACTTTGTTTTGCTTTATTTTTGTCTTAATCCTCTGTAAAGGCGCGACATAACTATGTTTGCTACATATCTCTGTCTACGAAAATCGTGTTTTTATCTGGAAAAGATGAGACACTGCTTTATTTCACTTTATTTAGTCTTTCAATTTCAGTATTTCATCCTGTCAGAAAAAGCTGTGCAGTGTTGTGGTAGATTGCCAATGTAGAGTCCATGAACAACTGATGGCTGAAATTTCACTGTACACATGTTTTAGAGACTTAGAAGCAAGTGCTGAAGTTCTGCATTTGGAGGTCTGGATAAACATTCTTTCGTCCTCACACTACATCTTTTCCTCTCTGCTTTGTCCATGCCAAAATACTACACTGCTGTTTTTCACACTGAAGGCTGTTCTCTGCTGCATTGAATAGCAATTTCATCAAGGACGTCGGTGTAGTAGCACATGAATTATATTGGTTAACATGTAGCATTTATGAGCTGTAATTATGTCAATTTGCGTTTATTGTTGTCTGAAAAATATTTTATTGAATAAAACTAAATTCATCTTCATGACCTAAGAACTGAAGAAGGCATTTGTCAAATGAAAATATTATCTTCTGTCTTTTCATATCTGCTTCATGGGTCGCTTGTTCTGGTTCCCCTCCCACAGTCCAAAAACATGTTGAGGTTAATTGGTGATTCTAAACTGGGATAGGTTCCAGCCCCCTATGACCCCAGTGAGGATTAAGCGCTGGATGGATGGATGGATGGATGGATGGATATTACTGAGCACATACCAAGTGATAGCATAACATAAAACACTTTTAAAGCCATGTTCTTGTGCTATGTTGAACAGGGAGGGTTTAGACTGGCAGGGGCATTCTCTGTAGACACCATTTTCCTCTAAGATTCGTAACAGGGAATTTCATGTGAAACCATTCAAAAAACTTAAGATCGGTTAAGTACACGATAGCACATATATGTTGTCATTTGTTTATTCTGAAGTCTTGAAACTGAATTTATTTGCATCATTAGCAAACTTTCTGTTAATATTAACGGTAATCATTCAAAATGATGAACAGCTACAACACTGACAGTTATGTGTCCTGTCAGTGAGCACAACTACACTTGATGCAAAATCATTTCAATCATAGTTGATCAGATAAGAACAAACTTCTGCTATGGTTAACAAAACATACTGTTGACCAATACCATAACTAATGTGATGTTAATGAATGTACATAAGGATCAGCCATTAGCCAGTTAACTATAATCCTTAACAATAAAGCTGATGCCACATCTTGGTTTAAGGAACAGCAGCTCTCGGCAACATTTAGCTAGTGTGCTCTGCCTTGTTATGCTGTTGTCACAGTGTGCCCTGACAGAAGAAAATATGATCATTTATCATGTCTACTTCTATGACACACACACACACACACACACACACACACACACACACACACACACACACACACACACACACACAAAGACAAGCGACTTAAAGTGTTTAGTGAGATGCCTTTATTAGTTATTCAATACATCCTGGAAATATTACAAGAGAGGAATATACTGTCACATGTCTCTCCTCACAGCAATCACCAGACCCTTCATTGACCACACTGGAGGTCTCAGAGGTCCACTGGCGGATGCATTGTGGGATCAGGCTGCTTGCTGGGGGTCATGAAGCACATGAGGTAACTGGAGACAGAGACAGCTCGAGGACACGGCCTTTCAGCTCCACTGGTCATTCACAAGCTTTGACCAAAACATTAGAACAGCTAGTACATCACATTGGCTCTATTCAAATTCAGTAACTGTCACTAGTTTTGGCCCTCATAATGCCATTCACCATGTGTTCACACAAAAGGTCATTTCTTAGAGAACAGAGCAACCAATAAACTCATCAATGAGTTGACATCAAGAAGGGTTCCTGCTGGGAAAAATTTACCTGAACTTTCCCTTTCACTTATCAGACATGCACATTTCCTGTTTGCCTATTGGTACGATCCTCAAGAACAGTGTATCTGTCAACTTCTTTGTTTTCCACAAATTTTAATTTAACAGGAAAATAACCACTGGTTGCCACGCAACTTATTAAACCAAAAATAATGTCTTGAAAGGCAAAACCAGATAAAATGCTTTACATGTCTGTTACATTTAACAGACAGTACTTTGCAGCAATAAAAATGATTTGCACTCCGCCCAAGTTGCTTAGTTTTAGCAACAATTAAGCCCTACAAATTGACAGTTGCATAATAGTCGAAGAAGTAGAGAATTTATAGTGTAATACTTTACACTTTAAAATCTAAAACAAAACAAACAAAACTTGTGAATACATTTTAAAATAGTTTTCTCACCATGTCCTGTCAAAACTATCTGTTTTATGTACCTTTATGGCCCACAGTAATTCAGTAATTTATATTCTAACTGTTAATTAAAAGTGATCGTAAAAACACTTTTTATGACATACTGTCAGCGCTACATTCATAACAACAATTTGAAGGTTTTAGAAGCTTTCCATTATTTAAGTGAGTTTTGGTTTAGCTTTATGTTTTTAATGTTCTAAACAGTTGCTGGTTACTTTACTGGAGTACAATTATGAAAACAATAAGTAAACTATGTGAATGTATCCAGACCGGATGCATTGGTAAACAAATTCCTCTTTCATAAAGTGAACAAATACAAAAGAAAACTAAACATTGCCTCCAATTTGTAGTACCAGTAACAAATGGTCCAATTCTTCAAGTCCTACATCTACATGAGTTACAGTTGTTTACAGTACATTACAGCTGTTTGGATGTAAGAGGTACAAGTGGAACATGAAGGCTAAGACAGTCTACATCATCTACACATGCTATATTTAATTAAACTACATTAACGGAAAAAGAAGGCGATGAGGATCCTGACAGAAACACAGAGCTTTCACTTTTTCCACAACCAGATTCAACCAACTGCCCTCGCCAATCAAATATGTGCAACTGCACTGTACTCGTGACAACAGTAGAAACTGTCCAATATTTATTTATGTACGTGTAACATTACCCGACTAATTGTAACGAAAACAATGTTAGATTGATAAAAGTATTCGTTAGACACAGCTTTAGACTACCTAATACCATTTAGACTCCCTCAGCGGAGTTTTAATGTTCATGTTTTGATAATGCAGTGCAGTCAGTGTTGAGTGTGAAGTAGTTTGGAGGAGAGATTGGTCACTGATATTTAGTTCATACTGAACAGGCACTTTTTAAACGGCCACTGCACTAGTGGTTTGAAACAGATATGCAAACTACAATTAAAAAAAGATGAATGGCAACATAATGACACATTTTAGAACAACGTACTCATATTGTACAAACTCACAGCTCATGTCATTGTGACAGGTTTGGGGTGTCTATTGCTTCACCTATCACTGAGATCTAAAAATGTATTCTAAAGTAAAACCTACACATCCTGAATTAATTGGAAGAAGATGCCTATTTTGGGAATGTTGTGAAAAGTGGAAACAGTGTGAAGGTGGAAGGTGTGGGTGGATTGGGGATGTTTAGCCCTCCCTCGGGGTGACCCGTGGCTCAGCCAGTGAGTTGTGAATGATGCTGCTGATGGACTCCACCCCTTCTCCTTCCAGGAAAGTGCGGTGGTCTCCCTCAATGACGTGGACTGACACCTTGCCATCGCATACCTAAACAAACACACCAAACAGAAGTTATTCAGCATTTAAGTAGAAGATTTACAAACTTGTTTGTCACATATTCATAATTCTAACATTTGCAGTTGGATGTGGACTGACAAACCCAGGAGGATGTGCTAAATGTTATGTGCAGTGACAACAATTGAAGCAAGCTGAAAACAATACCGTCATGCTGTTTTAGGCGGAAAACAGAGTAAATAAAATGATTTGAAAAAGGAAATACAAAGCGTAGAATTTCACAGAATAAAACTAGACACCATCTTGAAGTGGGACTAACATTCTGACATTGTGACCCACGAGTACTCAGTAATCATTGATTTTTAAGAAAGTCAGAAGTCATCTGCCTTTAAACTGGGCCTTCAATTTGTCTAGTCTCCATATGCCAGCCTGTTCTGTAGAACACAACGATCTGGCTGTACCTCATTATCATTCAGGTATAGGTGAAAAAAAATAAAAAATCAGCGTTTGTGTTTCTTTAAACCAATTACCATCATCTTGAGCACGGCTAAGACCAGGATGCTGACACTATCCCTTTACCTCATTTCACTAACTGCACATCCTCCATTCCTTTCCTCAACTGCTCTCCTTGCATCTTAACCCTTCCCTCCAGAGGTGCAAACAGAGAAGCGAAGGTGAGAAGAAGACGGTGTGTAAAGAAGTCTTATTTTCTATGTAACACTATGTAACAGTGTGATGTATAAAACACTCATGGCACACAAAATAGTACCGTTCAAATACAGCTAGTAGTATGGGGTGCTTGAGGACCGTTTCTAAAACAGGTATCACTGTATGTACTTTGTCCAGAGCAGTCCCGAGCAGCTAGTCTTGAAATACGGGGTGTTTGCAGGATGGGTCGATTGTTGGACATCAACAAAACTAAGGCTTTGTCACGCCATATGTGTTTGTCTGCCCCCGCTAGCTCACTGCAAACAACCGGCCATGTTTGGATAATATAACTTTTTCCATATCAGGTCGACAAAAATGCAAGAATGTTCCTGGTGAGACACAGCAAATGTTGTGAAAATATTCTTTGTAGATCGTAACAACTATTGACCAAAACAATTAAGCGTGCCTGCCATGTTACACAATACAAATCTTGTGCTAAATGTGCCATTTTCAGTGTGTGGGTTGCTGCTTTGTTTTTGAGGTGGAATTTTAAAACTTTATGTGGAGGAGACAGCCACCTGACATTAGCAGCCGATGCAGGCTTATACCTACAACCAGTGAATCAGACTAAGTTTCCTCAGGCGGTTTTGACAGTCAGGCAGATATATCAACACCTGCCAGAGTGCTCCAAGCTGAGACATCTCCAGGATCACATTATGCCACGATGACACATACGCAGACTGACAAGGTGAAAACATCACCATCATGTTGTGGCTGGTAAACATACTGCATGTATGTAGGTTTCACACAACACTTTTAAAAACGTCCATTGAAACTTGTGCAAATGTGTGCACACGTGTACATTACCTCACTAAGTTTATAGTCAGCTCCCAGGTTTTGCTCATATTCGCTGCTGGTTTTGGCTCGGAGTAGCGTCACGTTGCCATGGTATTTTGTTGCAGGCACATAGCCATCAGCAGCCTTTAGCTTGTAGTAAAAGGTGGTGGCTGCAAAGTGCAGTGAGTCTCGGCTGATGTTTTTGTGGCTGGAGGTGATTAGGTCCACTGCCACATTGACACGGGCCTCCAGGTCTGAGAGCGGGAGAAGAGTCTCCAGAAGCTGCAGAATAAGAGGAAGATGTGAAGAGATCTGAATGATGAACCAAACAAATGTTACAGATCTTTACTTTGTGTCTGGAAAATAATTTGGGGCTGGAAATGTTAACATGCCACACTAAGTACACCAAAGGCATTCAACATTCATGATTGAATCATTTCATCAGTGCTACATGTCAGAGGATCCGTCTTTTGTTGGACGTCACCACTAACAACTTTAGGTAAACCCTCCACAATATTTACAGTCTGAGAGTGGACTAAAAATGCCAGTTTTGATATTTTAGACTTTTAAATTTGTTATAATCCATTTAAATTGTCTGACTGATGGAAATGTTGGGTGAGCAGCTGTGTGTGTGCCATGTGTCAGAGGCTGTGTACCTTGTTGTATTCCATGCCAGTGAACTGCTGGATGAAGGCACACAGAGCTTCAGTTTCTGCTTCAGACTCTTTGCCTGGTGTCAGCTTGGCCCTGTAGCTCTGCAAATCAAGCACAGAGTTAACTTCTATCTTTTTTTTTGGCCTTTTTGCCTTCATTTGAGAGTGCAGTTGAGAGAGAGACAGAAAAGTGGGGGAGAAGAATGGGGGAAGGACCTGCTGAAAAGGGTCATAAGCAGGATTCAAACTCATGACCTCTGTGTCGGGGACCATAGCCCCTGTACATGGGACGCCAGCTCCACCAGGTGAGCTATAGCAGTGCCCCAACTTATGAAATTTTAACCTTGATTTGTCCCTAAACTACATCATCATCAAATGCATATATATATAACTTTCATCTTTGCTGTGTTGCAAAATCTAATCAGAATATTCATAGTTTTCTCAATTGATTCTGCTTACGTTTGGCAGTTTAAAATTAACTAATGTAATGTGTTGACAGCAACCTGTGAAGTGAGAAAGTCTCCTTTTGTGTTTGCTCCAAAGGAATTGTGAGAATTTGTAGGGTGTCTCATTATAATTTATAAGATCTTCACCTTACAATGTTAAGTGCAATGAGATGATAAGTGGAATGCACCTGTCAGTTAGTGGGAAGCCTGAATGTGCTATTCAGCTACATCATGTGGTTGATTCACTCAGTGTATTTAGTGTAGGAGCTCTTTTCTCTAACCTGTGTGTACGCTGCCACATAGGAGTGTGATCCGTCAAACAGGAACAGGTACTCCACACGCTGATTCTGGGTCTGCAGCTGAGAGCACATTTCAAATGCTACACAAGCACCGAAGGAGTAGCCAGCAATTCTATACGGCCCCTCTGGCTGAACCTGTCTGATACAGTTCACGTAGTAGGCTGCCAGCGACTGGATGCTGTCCAGAGGAGCAGCTGGAGAGATGAGAGGAGATAAAGAAAGATGAGCTTGGTTAAACACAAACACAATCAGTTCAACAGAAGCACACACAACGGTAAATGTGAAAACATAGATTTTAAAAGATGGTTAAAAGTTTAAATCTACATGAAGATATGACAGTTTTGAAGTTTTAAATGTTGCTTAAAAAAATCCTGCTGTGATGAAACTGATATGGGCTGCTACCACATTAATGCTTCCCAGAGTTCAACTAAGAGACACATTTCAACATCAGCTGTGTTGGGCCAGATGCCCTTTGGTTTACATCCTTTAGGATTACATTTGTTGAAAACTCCTCTCGATTATCTTTTGTTTTTGAGATACACTTTCCGGCTTCGCAAACGGATTATTCCGGTCCACTTACAAAATGAAAACATCATGTATCTGCCTCAAAGTGGATTTATGAGTAACTCTGTGTTTGTAGTGGATACATAGTGGAAATGGAAGAAACAGAAACAGTGTCAAAACTACAAACAAGCTAAAGAGGCAACCAAGTGCGTTAAATTGAGATTGAAACTAGCCATTACATCAGCTGGTCAGAGAGACAGCAGCCAACAAGTAGTCAGAGAAAAGAGAAATAAGGCGTGTTCTAGATCAAATGGAGCAAAGCAGAAAGACAGCCCACAACAACCGAAAAGTAAACAAAAAATACATGTTAAATGAGAGAAAAGTATCCATTTGTGAAGTAATCTAAAAAATGGAAAAGAAAAGTTTCAAACTCATTTTTATAATTAATTCAGAAGGTATGGAATTAAACAAAAAATACAAAGTGTTCAGTTTGTTTGACAACACAATAAACAAATATACAATGCATTAGTATATTCATTCCTTGGTTGATTTGTTTTTTCAAAGCAAATAATTCCACAACCTTTTCCCATTTTTGTCTTCAAATTGGTAATTGGAATTACAATTATACCAAAATGAGAAACGTTTTTTGGGATTTTGTTGTAGGGCAGTTACCTGTACCGTATTAAAAGACAAAAACAAAGAAAAAACTGAGATAGCTTTCTTACTCTTTTTATTTTTGGTTTTGGACAGAAAACAGGATTATACGTTAGTGCCCTGACCCTATGTGGGAACTCTTTCAGGATTGTTCCAGGAAAGTTCCAGGTGTTGAACTCATGAAGATGTTTGAAAGAACGCGAAGTTTGTGCAAAGCTGTTACCAAAGTAAAAGACAGCTTCTGTGAGTAATCAGAAATTTAAAGCATGTTTTTTTTCTTTATCACACTGTTTTCCTAAGTGCATAATTCATTATTTAACGGTTTTACCTTTTGTGCATTGCAGGCCGAAGCAAGGCACGCTAAGCTTGGAGGTGAGCGTCTTAAAAGCGGCAATGGAGCCCTCAATGGGATGGACCAAGAACAGTGCCCTCTCCTGGCTCTGGACCTTGTTGAGTGGTGTCACAGTAGGACCATTTGGATTGACCAATAGCTGGGTCAGGTCAGACTCCAACACAGAGCGGATGCCATCCCTCTTAGCTGTAGCGTTTG
>NW_007577885.1:660323-687589 GCF_000690725.1 Stegastes partitus
ACAGAGTTACAAGTAGCAAGGGATTACTGTCATGGAAAAAACGTCTAAATGTGTATCAGAGATGAGTTTTTAGGGCTTTAATCAATGACAGGAACTTTAATGATACCGTTGGATCCTTCTGGCTTGGTGTTGGCCAACTCTCGCAGCTTGTTGATGGTGAGCTGGCGAATCTCCCTCATGGTCATGACGATGTCGTGGTCACGCTCTAGTGTCTGGCGAACCTCCACACCCATCAAAGAGTCCAGACCCAAGTCAGCCAATGAGGCATCAGCGTTCAGACTGTTCACATCCCGCACACCTACAGGTGAAGGACACAGTTTAAGTTCTATAGGCTTGGCCTTAACAAGTTTAGCTCAATCAATCAATCAATGCGCCTAAGACAAGAAAGCCTCTCTCTGACATCTTATCACATTACTTAAAAATTTACAGCTGCTTATATGTTAAATTTGACTGATGCAAACAACCAGCTACCAAACTAACTCTCTTGCAAGAAAATGTAAATTGTGCCTTGTAGTTTTAAAGAGCATTTTAAATACATACTCTATAGATTCCTGACCTGTGACCCTGAATATACTGTATACCCACATACTATGAATTACTGATAATCCAAAATGACATTGTTAAACACGTTTGCTCATAAATTATTATTAATTGAAGTTTATGAATATCTTTATCAGTGCTACCTGCCTATTAACTAATAAGTGGCATAACATCCAGCACATATTTTTGTGAGGAGGCCACATAAACTTGCTTTCAGCACATGCAGTTTGTCATTAATAAAAAACATGCTTTGTCTTTGTCTATTTATGACTTCTTTTAGACCCTTGAACATATTTTCCAGCCACTGGTTTATAAGTATCTCAGTATAATGTAAAAATCTATTTTAAAATTTGTAAACAAGCTACTTCATTCAGGTAATCTTTAACAGAGCAGCAGCTTGGATCTTACCTAGAATGTGAGCTACAGCATCGACCAAATCTCTCTGGCCTCCTGCCTCCTGCTTTGTAACCGTCCTCTCTGCCAGTACAAAGCTAGACATCACTGGCTGCCGCTGGCACAGGAAGCGGTCCAGGACCTCCATGCAGGATGTGATGCGCTGCGGTAAGGTGCCTCCTATCACTGTATCGTTACCACCCATCGTCTCCAGCACTACACCAACATCGCCAATGGCCCCCCACTGGACCGCTAGGCCAGGCAGGCCATCGTGGCAGCGTTTTTCACACACACGCTCCATTGCTGAGTTGGCGTAACCATAGTTACTTTGGCCAGCATTGCCACGGCCGCAGCTGACAGAGGAGAAGGCCACAAAGTAACTGAGGTCTGGACACAACTTCCTCGTCACTCTGGAGGGAGAACAATAAAACATGCATCAAAATCCAAAGAGGAGCATACAGCAGTTCCTAATTACAGTTTAAACAGCTTAAACAGGAGGAGTAAGTGAGTTTTTACTTGTCCAGGTTTATGGTGCCGTCATATTTAGGTCTGTTGACATCAAGGAAGAGCTGAGGAGTCAAATTCTCCAACATGCCATCTTTAAGCACCTAATAATGATATACCAAACATACACATGAATTTTAGATCAAAATGGAAATTAAATTGCATTTTATAAGGAGAAGGACATTTTGAGCAGTGACACTAACACGGTCAACCTCAGCTTTGAGCATCAATAGGATAATAGAATAGGATAAACAATAACAACTCAGAACTGAGGTCAAATTACCCTCATTGGTCTATTAACAGAATGGGCAGCTCTCCACTGCAGGAACCTGGGACAAGCACAAGGTGGCACAAACTTACAGGAACAGCCCCTTTGTCAGCCTTTTTGACTTTTACTTTCAGTGTAGGATCCAAGAGCTGTGACTGCAGCTAACTTTGAGTGTTCCAAAACAACAACAGATAGCAGAATGAAAGTCCAGTTTTATGAGTGTGTAGCAAACACAACAAAGGTAACTTGTTATGTTGTCCTATATGGTGAATTTTATGTTGTTGAGAGTTGTTTGAGAGGAGAAGATTGCTAGTGGACGAGAACATCAAGAAGGCAGAAAAATGGTGGTGTTGTCCTTTCAGTGTAATCAATCAGAATTTGTCTTGTCCAAGTTTAACCAATCAGCATCAAAACCTGCAGTTATCTTTCAGGGCCACTCAGAAGGCCCTATCCTGGAGTGCATATTTTATTCCCTTCTAAAAGCAGCCCTGAAAGAGGTTCTACAGGTACATTTCGTGCAGTCAGGACATACACAAAAGTTTGGGCCACCCTGAAACAGTCCACAAGTTTCTGCAGTGGAAAAAAGACTGATAATAATGTGTTAACTGAATCATGAATATAATGAGCAAACTTTATGCTGAATCAACCTTAGAAAAAAAGATTAAAAAAAAAAAAAAAAAAAAATAGAGAACATCTTCAACTCATTTGAAATGTGGATAAAAGGGGGGCTAATGGCTTGTTGTTTTACCATGGCGAGATGAAAGACACCACCCACTGGGCCCAGTGCACAGGCCTCAGCAATCAGTTTCTCCGTTCCTCCCAGCGTGCTGACATCATTGGTCGACACCAACACCTTCACATCTTGACTCTTCCATTCACGTACCCGCTTCGCTTGGTAACCTAAGAGCAGTGATAAAAAACCAAAACACATAATGTCCTAACTGAAATGTATTAAGGTATATAAGCTGTATTTTCTCTGATTTTATACCTGCAAACAGAGCACTTTATGGCATAAAGTGGAGTACTGGAGTTGCCATAGTTACATATTTTTTAATGACATCTGATAATTCTGAAAACTCACTTAATCATACTAAAGTACATGAAAACTAAACAATCACAGAGGCCTCAAATCAGCCAAAGTGTGCCGTTCCAAATTAAAATTAAACGGAGCTTTAATGTATATGGCGTATATTATGGATGTGAAGTATTTTAATCACTTAACACCCAACTATGCAATCATACAACTAACCCAAACACTTGCAAGTAGATTCTGTTGTATCAGTTTCTGGTAATAAATGTGTATACCTGCTGACCTGCACAACAAGCCTGCATTTCTGTGTTAAATGGTCATTTTCTATTTTGCATCAAAAAAATATTTCAAATAGATGTTTCCTCAGAGCAACACTCCTCTGCAGCTCCCTAGTCACTCCCCAGGGCCTCTTTCTTCAGCCCCATGACCCTGAAGCTTACAACATGCAATCTACGACTTGCAACATTAGATCATCCTGTCCAATGTAAATTTAGACACTTTTAACAACAGATGAATGAATAATTGTAAGTAAATAACGTGACGTTAACAATTTAACTGATTGAAAATATATAACCCGATAAGGCCGAACATGAGGGACATGCAGGTTAACTGTCAGAAAACGTATTGTAGACGAGCTGCAGAACCTGGCTGTACCACTTACTGTTGTGTTTGCTGACCGCCAGCAGTGAGCCACAAAACAAGAACACAACTGTGCTGTTTAACTTCTCACTGTGGCAGTTGTAATAATGACCTGCAGTTGTGAAAATGTGTCAGGAAGCTGTCCGGTGTAGTGGGCTAGCAGAAGCTCATGCTAAACTAACCTGCACTACTACAGATGCTGCGACATTATTAGTGGACGTCTGTTCCAGCTGCACAGCTGCTTACAGATGCTGAACAATGTTAACTGAAGTTAACAAATCACTCCATCATTGTACATTAGAAAGATTATTTTGTTATCAACCTGCTGTGAAAAGCTCAGTGTAACACTAGTGGTAATTTACTGCGGAAGACTGCAGCTCGTTGGCTATGTTTATTAATTTGCTGAATAGCAATTTGAAATATTAAAAAATATGATCAAATTACATTCTGGTTTTGACTTTTATCAGTTGTTCAAATTCCCAAGGTAACTGAGATGATTTTGTGGTGAACATTAAGTGCCAGTGATTAAAATCAGTTTTATAAGCATATGGAAGGACGTCCACTGTATTTCATCTATTTTAACTGCTGATTTATTATTGACTGTTGACGTAACGATTTGGTATGAAAAAATTCTTTTGATGGAGGTCAAAGTCTGCATCCCTACATTTAACTCATCAAAATAAACTGCGTACTTGCAGCACATACAGGAGCGTAAAGACGACTTTTACAAATTTATTTTCAATTTGCAAGAGACAATCACCTGCATCATAAAAAAGTGCAGCTCTACAACAACACTTGAGCAGCATAATTACAAGCCTTGTTTCGTTCTGCCTTACCATTCCTGATGCCTGATCTAGACGTCAGCACCAGTTTGCGGGCTCCTCTCTCTATCAGCCATTCAGCAAGCTCCAGACCGAAACCCCCGAGTCCACCAGTGATAATGTAGGAGTGGGATGCAAGGCAGAAAGTGCGGCAGATAGCTGGAAGAGACAAAGCGGAAGAAGGCTGGACAGCTGCCCCCTTTTCCTCATTACGAACCTGTATAAAGACAAGAACTGATTAGTGGGTACACAGTAGGGCAGCTGTGTACAACTACATCAACATAGCATTGAAATTTCCTGGTCTATAATGAGCATTATTAATTATTCTATCGTCCTGTCGCACAAAAGGATGAAGTTCAAAGGTGAAACTGACCCGCAGGACGACCTTGCCGATGTGTTTTCCTTGAGCCATGTATCGGAATGCTTGCTCCACTTGGTCCCTCTCAAACACAGTGGTCTTTAGAGGTTGAACTACACCTCCCACAATGCCCTCCTTTAGCAGCTGCGACACTTCCTCCCACTCCTTGTTGCCTTCTTCAAAGAGAGCATCCAGCAGGATACCATGGAAAGCCACATTCTTCAGGAACAGAGCCATGCCTGGAGAGATCAAAGCAGCATGATCAGTGATTCAGCATGAATAGGGTCAAAAAGTATATGACTCAATGACGCAGATGAGTTGGGAGCCATATAACAATTTTTTTGGATGCATCGGCATACGCAGAGCAATGGGAACAAACTGACTCCTGCCTTATAATGACCTTACTACAGCCATATGTGTTGGCTTCTTCAACGTTCTCACCTCAAGCCATGAAAGTGTCTTGTAAACTCCTAATCTGGGGACGATCGTAATGCTGACGATGTTAGACAACATAAAATGTTGCAGTTGTCTTGGCAATAGCTAACTATGAAAGTAACTTTTACAGAGCACAATGGATATGACACAGGATGATTTGAATTTAAGGAAAAGATGAAAGATGTCCCAAGCAACCATATATTCAGATACCTTTAAGACATGTTTTAATCAGTACAAGTGACTACACCAGCAGGATAGTGACCCCCTTTTACTCAATGGCACATATTGTCTTTCTTTGATTAGAAATTGAAATAGCAGTAATGTCCTTCCCAGAAACATTTACTTTATTTCTGGTAGGATGGAAACTAATTACCAAATGGAGACAAATGCAGAATGTACACTTTGTTCAATTGTAAGTGTCTATGACATTTAGAAGACGATGCACTTACATTTTTGATACCCAAAGATTAAGCGACACTTGCACTGTTACTATCATTGTGAAGGTGCAACTTCGTTACTGACCCAATGGAGAGTTGTTGGAAAGGTCATATTTGCCAATCTCCAGGAATCGTCCATGTCTGGCTAGGCAGCGAATACTGGCCTGCAGCTTCTCCTCAGCCAGAGAGTTCAGCACCATGTCCACACCTGAAACACGCACACAACACTACATATGTCACACAAAAGTGCACTTTACACAGTGGTGCTGTAATCTGTCAGTGTAACTGAATAGTTGCTTAGACAAACACAATTGTTGGTTGCTACACTCAAAAAAACTGCAAAGCTTTCTTGGATGCAAAGATCCTAAACACTTTAAACTAAAGTATGGATAACATCAAATCCGCAATGTTTCCACTTGTTTGATAAATCTGGTTATTAAAAACCAAAAAAACAAAAAACTTAAGTCCTAACTCTTAAAGGAGACTTTGACTTAAAATTTCTGAAAATAGGAATAACACCACCCTACACTACTGTCCAATTGAATTGTATTTATGTACTGCATTCAATACTGTTTTATAAGTTGCCTGTTAACTTAGAAATGGTACAAAGAGAATATGCAAAAGTTATGTAAAGCATGGTATGCTGAATTGACTCATTATAACAGTCAGATGAAAGGTCTGACCTTTGCCTTGTGTGTGGAGCAGAATGTGCTGTTCAAAAGAGGCGTCTCTGGAGTTAGCAAAAGACTCTGCTGAAAGCTGAGGGAACCTCTGCTGCAGGTAGGCCCGCTTCTCTGCCGAGCCTGGTGAGAACACACACACAAAGCTTTGGGTTAAAATAAAACACTACGACTTTTACAATTTTTAGTAGACATCATCTCTTAATTATGATTAGAACCCAATAACTCAGTATCCACAATTATATGACACAACATCATACACATGATTAAATATCTCATAAGTATAAGACGTTTATGATTATAAGACAAGTGGTGGATTTGTAAAATGGCTTTTACATAAATAATATACAACACTAAGTGAAAAAAAACAAACAACATTTTTTTCTCACTATGACAGAACACATATGAGTGAAGAATACTAACCAACTGTAGTGAAGACTCTGCATTTCTTGCTAAGTGCTATAGCAATGGCAGCCTGGCCGACCCCTCCTGACCCTGAGTGGATGAGGACAGTCTCTCCGGGGCGAAGCCTGCCACGCACCACCAGAGAATAATAGGCTGTGGCGTAGACCACTGGCACCGAGGCTGCTTGCTCCAATGTCCTGCACACATGTGGATGCATCATAATATTAGCTGTTACACAGCAACAGGTAACGTCCTTCATGCTGTTGTGATAGTACCTTTGCATTAACTTTTAGACAGGAAAAAGAAAACTAAAATAATGCTGCCCTGCTTTTTGTGGTTAAAAATTCCAGTCAAATGGCACAGTTGGACACAAATCAGTGCAGTTACAGCAGGTGCACAATAACAATACAACGCTGCAAGTAAATTTGTGAATGTTTTTATGTTTCTTGTATTAATGCCATTAGTGGCATCCTCACTGCAGTGGGACAGCAGAGAACAGCTTTGAGTCACAAAGAAAGAAAGAAGCTGACGGCTCTTTTAATATGCAGCATCTGACTTGTTTTCAGGCAGCACAATGGTTTCAACATTCAAAGTCTGATCTGAGACTCAGTGGTGCTTTACTAACTTACACTCATCAACAGGTTTCTGAACACACACAACACAAACAAATCATACTGATAAATGTGGCACTGACCAACTGGGGGGAACTTCCCAAAGGAACCGTTTGTCGGCATCCACACTTGTCGCCAGACCTTTAGCAGGCAGCAGTCCCATCACACGCTTACCACTGGGGTCACGACCAGAAAACTCCATACCCAGCATGCACTGCTGCAGAGCTTGGTCCCCTACACAATGTATGATGAACAGAAGAAGTTAGCCGTGTAACTGTGGCCACAATATCACCACTGATATTTTTGTTTTACAACAGCAACACACACAAGATGCTGTCAGATACTATTGCATGAAAAATATTCCTCATTGTGTGTGTTCTACTGTTCGCATTCTCTACCTGGAATAGCATCTGGTGGCAGTTTGCCGGTGGCGAGCATTATATCACGGAAGTTGAGTGAGCTGTAGTAAACACGGCACAATTGCACATTGGGGTTACTGGCCACAAAGTGGCGGAGTGGGGAAGCAATCCAGCGCAGAGAAGAAAGGTCCCCTCGAGTCAATACATTGACGTAGGCAGTCTCTGTCAACTCCTGATTTAGATCTGACAAACACCAAACACAGACAAATGCTTCAATGAACCACATTTTGAGAGGAAATGGTCGTTATATTGACTTGATCTGGATAAATCTCCATCAAATTAAAAGTTTGACAAAACACTTTTGGGAGTGTAAAGTAGTTTGGATGAGCAGTTCGTGAGAAACATTAAAAGAGAAAAATTAAACAATAACTAGCAAGTGATGTTCACTGCAGAGCCAGAGGATCCATCTCTCTTCACCAAGTAGGTACAGAGGGATGGATCTTCCCTCTGTACCACTGTAATTAATACAAGTCAATCATAATGGTTTGTGTGCTATTAGCCTAAACTCATTGTGTCTGTAAATACTTGAAGATGAAGATGAGATCACATTTGCTGTTAGTGTTAATGCAGAAAACCATCACTGTAAATCAAATACATTGTTTGTGGTGACAACACTATCAAAAGCACATTAGTTTAACTGGAATCAAAATATGCAAAATTTTTGGGTACCGTGGGTGATGAGCTGGTGTCTAAAGGTGCCCCAGCGTCCGTCTCTGAACACATTAATAGCTAGATCCCCCTCCTGCACTGACTGAATGGATTTATGACCAGGCTGGAGAGTTGGTGCTGCTGAAGACTCATTTAGATTGGACACAAAGACACAGCTAGTGACAAGGGAGGAGAGACCAGAAAAAAAAGGTCATAAAAAGGGAACACAGTGCAAAAACCAATACATGGATTGATATCTACATTGAAACAATACCAGACAAGAATCATACTTAAATTTATTTTTGTACTTTAGTTGCCTAATAATCGTGCACACGTATATTCCCTTGAGAAAGACAAAACTCACGTTTCCTTTGTTAAACGTTCAGGTTTGGGGTTCAATAACATCTTGTATTAACTGAGAGCATTGTATTTGTTCAAAAATAAAATCCTGACAAATAAAATTTGCTCAGGTATTGTGCACTTCGTGGTGGCTGTTTCTTTGTAATTTATTTATCGATTTTTACAAGTTATTCTACCAGAATATTGTGTTAAGCCCAAAGTTCAACTGTACTAGTGCAGAAGTATATAATGTGGAGCTTACCGTATCCGGTTACCTCCTGGCTCCTGCCTGAGACAGTTGACCATTCCCACAATGCCGCAGTGGGCTTGAGAAGCAGTCAGCCACAGTGGATGGTCTGATGATTCTGCCATCTTTGCCTGATGTACAGATCCACACATTAAGCTGTTGTTATGATTAATGTCACATGACTAAAAGAGAAAAGTGCATTCTAACATCCAGTGGATTCAGAGAGTAGTTAGAAATCTTTTTCCTTTGTCATACATTTTTGAATATAGACTGATGGAAAATCTACAACACAAAAAAGTCCGCAAATAGTGATGGTGTGCCAAGTCTTTCATGGTTTTAAATAATTAATTTAGTAAACTATGATATGAAAAAGTTGGGACGTGAAACCCACCTTGAGTGTTTCCACCCACTTATAGTCAGTGTTGTCCACAGGTAAGAAAACAGGCTGTTTGCTTGGAGTCTGACGGCGACAAAGAAAGAGGGCAGAACCATAGAAGGACTTCCTGACAGCCACCACGCTGAGGGAAGCCTCAGAGAACACTTTCTCCCACTCGACCTGGCAAGAAAAGCAAAAAAAAATACAATTTTAAATCACCTCAATTCACTAAAAAATGTGACAGCTTACTTGACTGAAAATAATATTTATAGAATTATTAGTTCTTTGAACTTCTGGTTTCAAGGAAACAAGTGATGCAGTTGAAAGAATTATCTGATCTTGTATCAAACTGAGGATTTTTTTTTCACTCTGAAAGCCTCCACCAGTGTCATGTTTATGAGGTTTACAAAAAAAACTAAGGATGCTTAGAAGGCTGTAAAATGTCAATATCATGTCATGTGAGCACTGTTTCCATTACCTGTGTAAGCAGTCCCTGCTGGCTGCTGCTCTGAGCAGTGCTGGAGAGGAAGGCGACTGTTTCCCCCAGAGTCTCTCCCTTTAGCAGGGTGTGGAGGAGAACAAAGCCATGCTGTTTGGCTCCAGAAGCCAGATTTGTCACCAGTGTTCCAGGGTCTGTCTTTAGAGTACCCCATGTGTGGTTACACACTACCAGGTCTGACCCTGATAACAGGCCTCCAGGAGCTGGGCCCATCAGAGGGTTCCACTGAGCTGAAGCGACAGCCAGCTCCTCCAGGGTGGCACTGTGGGGAGACAGAAGATCCAGGTCGGTCGCTGTGGCAGTGTAGTCCACATGCAGCATGGGCTGAGTGTTGAGGAGGGGCACCACGTGAGAGAAGAGCTGGCCGTCATTTGAGAAGGTCTGGCAGGGTTCAGAGAGGTGAAGAAGATTATTATGTACATAATTCACACATAATTCATAATTCAGCTATTTTGAAACCACATGAAATTTGCATTATTTGTTTTATCTGGTTTTCAGTTTTACCTCCAGGACTTTGATCTTGCCAGGCATACTGTTTTCCATGGTGATGTCCAGGCAGTGTCTGAGGGCTGGGCTGTTTAGGAGACCCTGCAGCAGACCATCTTGCAGAAGGCATGTCCGCTCCTTCTCCACCACTTGCTCCAGCTCAGAGCGAAGGTTCCCATTCAGTTCCAGGCCACAGAGCAGGTTTAGCAGCCGCAAAAGGCTGGGTTCAGAGGGCTCAGGGCTGGGAAGAGGGGTGTCTGACTCCCTCTGCAGTCCAGGGATGGAGAGCTTGACACCATGAGGAGCCAATTTTTGCTGCAGTCTGTAGATTAAACCTGGATGCAGAAAGTGGAACAAAAACATACACAGACATGCAGTCAGACACACAAAACAAAATGGACTGTTTTGAAATTGTGTTCAACATGCTGAGACCAAGTTAAGTGTTCAACACAAGCAAGGTAGCATTCATGGTAGTTGGCAGGTGATGTATAAGGAAAATACCAATAAAAGCCATAATGTTCCCCTTCTTACAATCATTCAGCTAAATGCTCTTTTGGAGACACACATGTAGAAAACTGTGGAAATTATTAAGATGAATATTTTTGACAATTAGTTTAAATACCATGAACAGTAATTTCATTAGTTTTCTTCCACAAAACCCTTTTGTCAAGAGAGCCCAATGGAGTGTTATATACATCGCGATGCAGAATTTGAGGAAAGTAATTCAAAAGTTCGAAAATTAATGCTTATTTTTATGCTTCGAAATAATGCAAGCAGTAGTGGTGCGTTTAAGGACGTTCTGATACTAAGATCTCGGATTTGATTGATAATCAGCAACCTCTCTATCAGCCTCAACCCCACTGACCCACTAGAGGGCAATTTGCCACAAACTTTTGCTGTGATATCCGCCACTGTTCAAATGCACAAAACTATTTTAAATTCTAAAGGAGATTCCAAAGCTTGCACAGATGAATGTGTCAGGATGACTTACTCGAAAACCAACCTCAAATTAAGCATAAAACATTTCAGTATTTCCATTTAATGGAATGATGCAGCCACCAAACTGACAGAGTATTGGTCTGAATATTTACTTGGTGTAGACTTCATATAAACTTGCAAAACATGTGCTAGGATATGTCAAGGAATTAATTCTAGCACTCATGTTTTACAGTGTCTTGATCAACTTGGTGAACACATTATGGAGACACCATTGCCCAGTGACACCAAAAACCAGAGCCTTTAAACGCTCCTATGTGCTCAGCTTTTGTACTATAACACTATTATAATCTAAATAGTAAAATTAAACTATAAACATCCAAAGGTAAGCATTATATCGTTAAATAGCTTCTAAAATTAAATCTGTCAGTGGAAGCTGATTTCAAGTGGTATGACCACAAAGAGTGTCTCTCTGTACCTTTGCAGAGCCTCAGTTGTTCCACAAGTTTCCCATTGGTTGTAAGGCAATCTGTCTCCACATAGGGAACAAACACAAACTCCTCCAGGGTGGGGGGACTCTGCTGCTGCTGCCGCCGAGGGGCTACAGTGGCATGCAGGCCACTGATTTGGACTCCACCAGCAACAATGTTGTCAAGGCAACGGCTTACACGGACATCCACAGCTATGGGAGAGAGAGAGGAAAGTCTTGCTGAGAAGTTTGAAATTTACAAAAGGTAAACATGTTTCTAATAAGATGCAAAAGAAAAAATGTGTAGCTAAAAGGGAGAAACAGATAGTTAAGCCTCAATCCCCAAAGGTTTAGAGCCCTCTATCTGCAAATTCTTTACATACAGCCAATCAACACACTTCATTTTCCATTGTTATAGACAGATAAAAGATAGCTAATGAATGTCATCCAGCCTTGCAGCACAGACCACGTGATCATGCTGACACTGGATCAGCTGTACTACCAATGATGATAAAGAAAAAGTATGTATTTGTGTAGACTCTTGTGCCTATGCATATGATAGAAAAACCATCTTGAATAGAATGATAGCACACCTTGCTTTCCATCAGTGTATTCGCAGACTTTCTTCAGGTGGACAGCTGGATCAACACACACTGAGCGGATTCTGGTTGGCAGACGCAAACTACGACCTGGCAGGCCGACTACGATCATCTGCAGCATGGTGTCCAGAAAGGTCACCCAGTTTCCAGTCCAATCCAGCTTCCCGCTGTCTCCTGGAAACAGCCAATCAGGTTACAGAGGCTAGACAGCAAGAACAATGTACAACACTAGAATAATACATAGGTTTGGTTGACACAGAGAAAAAATTACCTCACTACAGTGGTTATTGGTATTTATGATTATTTAGCAAATGCAAAGTCCTAAAGTCAAGCAGCCTCCTGACTAATCCTCCTTTTAATGGATCAGAGTTTAAATCAGGCCCCCCAAACAGTATTTAGAACCACCTGGGGGAGGGAATCTCACCAGCAGACTAAATTCCAAGAAAAGACACATGAGAGTTATCTCAAGGAATCCTAGTCTTGGTCCCAAAGCTGGAAGCTGTCCAGCACTAACGTATTGTCTTCCAACTATATATATTTTATTCTTGTTTCATTTTTGCATTATAATATGGTAGAAAAAACAACTAACAAAATAAACGTCAAAACAAGACTTTAAAAGCAAGACACATAACTGTTACCTGCATTGTTGGACTCCAAGATGCCTTGAAAGGTCTTTCCATAGTCATAACCTCGTAGTCGGAGCTCTTTGTAAATATCAAATGCCTTCAGCTTCATTTTGGGGTCACTGTCATTTGTAGCTTCCTGATTTATCTGAGTATGGAATGAATCAAGAGCTGCATCCTCCAGAAGGCTGACTTTACCTGAAAATCACATGCACAAGAAAAGAAAAGACGATTCAAGAACACTGCATCAAATTTTCGTGGGATGTTAAAAAAAGAAAAAGTGGCGCTTCAGAGGAGCACTTTTCCAGACATTTCAATGGTTGGGAAAAAAAACACTTTCGTGTATGTAGTGCACCAGACACTGAAGGGAGTCTACTGGCATACTCATTTTTGGGGGACAGTCTACTGGGGTTTGACTCATGTAAGTCATTAAAAGTTGAGACCAAAAGTGACCAAAAGAGTCTTGTGCTTGGAAAAGTGCTATTTGACAAACAGGAGCAGAAATTACAGTAAAGTTGAAGAAAGTTTAATCCAAATAAAATATAATTAAAAAATACATAATATGTATAAAATATAGTATTGTTGTGTAAATCATGGGATCAGTCCCCTCAGGGTTGTCAGTTGATGGCCTGTCTGGAATGAAACAGTCCAGGATCAGTTTGTTTCCACTGTAAAATACTGTATATGCCAAAACTACCTACCACTGACAGCCAGGTTTCCATTCTCTGAAACCTCAAACTTGTTGGTGGCAGGCATGAGATTCACCTCTAACTGGACAGAGCCTGGGAGGAACAGCAAAATAAAGAGAGAAGACCGACAGAGAAGGAAAAAGATGAATTGTTGACCAGAAAGTAAAGACGCTCATCAGTCCATTAACACTAAGCTCTCCAATCCCCCATCAACCTCCTGTTGATATCCCTGCTGTTCCTCTCACCAGTCTTTGGCAGGATGGTAGCCCTGTGGATGGTCACATCCTCAAAAGTCACAGGAGTGTTTTCCATGACAGCCCCGAGACTTCTCATCAGTGTACGCCAGGCCAGCACCAGGTAACCCGTCGCCGGGTAGAGAACACGTCCATCGATGCAGTGTCCAGTTAGATAGTAGTCAGTAGACTCAGGGTTTATTTCTGTTGATGGTCAAAGAAGAGTTGGACTATAGACACACCAAATTGTCAAATTAAATTAGAAAACATGATTTAACCTTTTTTTCTTAATACAACACAAGAAGAAAGACAGAAAATTGCTTATTTTTTCCCAGATATGCATTTTTTTTTACCAATGTTATAGACGACAGCAGAATTGGACCCTCCTGAGCCAGATAAGAAGTCCTCTGCCTTGGGGATATCCCATGTCTGGGCATGGTCCCACTGCACAATGGGGGAGATCAGAGGGGTGCCAACTGGCACAGGGTAGTTCACTGCTGGGCACAGACCATTACCATCCACGTTGATGCTAATGAGGGGCATTAAAAAATCAAATCAATCAAGAACCCTGTCCAAAAAGTGATACAAGAAGAGATGCAGAACTCCTTGCTGATGCACATGAGCACACAGAGACTACAATAATGAAGTCACTAAATAAAGACAGAATGATTTACTGACCCATTCATATATGCTTTGCCAATGTTCGAGAGGAAGAACTCCAGGTTGTTGATGTGGCCTCTCTTCATCAAGGGGAAGATGGAGCATGTGTGCTTCAGGCTACGCTTAAGTATGGCCTTTGAAGAAAACATGTATGAAAAGTATGAATGCCATAACAGCGACCAAAAAGTTTTAAAACCATCACACCTTTTCCTAGGAATTTTCCTTCATGGTACCACCCAATACAATGCAGAATCAATGTTAATAGCTGTATTTCAGGAGTTTATAAAAAAGAAGGAAGCTGAAATGTTAACAGGCCAGTTTGTGCATTTATTATTTCTATTTATCAAACATCTATAGAGAGGTGTTTGCCTTATATTATATTATGTTAGCCTTAGAGTAAAAACATTTCATCAACTGTCTTAACTTAGGAAATGGTGTTATCTCTGCTACTGTTTAGAAAAGATCCAGAGGTGACCTAATCTATAAACTTTGGGCAGAGCCAAATGTGCACTGTAGGAGGAGAGATGTTAACTGATTACCATGAGCTTATTAAAAGATACTATTGTGGCTAAACCGGCCTTGTGCAAGTGCAAAAGAAAGTACATTTTCACAAAAATAAGTCGTCAATTCTTTACAGTGCTACTGTATATCTATCATTTGTAAGCTCCCAGATAATGCACACGTTCATTCATTTCCTATCTGTTACCATGTAACTAAAGACAAACTGCTGCTTCATTCTTTCATTGCTTGTTTAAAATGACATGTTTACATTCACATTGCTACGGTGCATTTCCAAGCACTTGCTGACATTACAGAAGTATATTTTCCTCTACATGCAAGTATAAGAAACGTAACTGAAAGATTGAAAGATGAGTTGGCGAGAGAATATATGCCACGTTTTTTGGTGGAAAAGTCCAGCACTGCAGTGTTCAATAATGTTACTGAACATGGCTGACATACATGTGTAATACAAAACTAAAATCAGGTTTGGGGTTCTCTCTCAGAAGAATATTTTTGTTATTATAACCAGAATCAGAATCAGAAATACTTTACTGATCCCCTAGGGGAAATTGCTCTCTGTTACAGATGCTCCCTATCAAAGTCTGAAAGAAGTAGGACTTTGATTGAGAGCATCTGTAACAGAAGGCATACACAAAAGAAGCCTTTAAAGTGTTGTGAATATAGAATACAATGTTCTTGTATTTTGATTGTTAGAACCACAGTGTTTAATAGACTAAGTCTGTCTTATCCTTATCTTTTCAACTAGCAAAAGTCTGAGTTGGTTACAACCCTGATCATTGCTGGTTCTGACCTTCCCGAGGGCCTCCTAACCCATGTAAACCAAATGCCATTTCCATTTAGTTACGCCTGATGTAACTTTTATGTTATCAGTGGCATCAGGCGTTTTGTGATTTTGTGTGTCTATAAGGAGTGCCATCAGGTCCGTATATTGCTAGTGCTGGTCTCCACACAGGCTGCTGCTTAATTTTGGGTACGAGTCCTGGAAAATTCTAGGACACTTAATAAGGCTCTGGTGAAAACTGTACAGATGGCTGTTTTACAGCTACAAATTGAGCTATGAGAACTTAAGGAACTGCAATTCTAGAGCTCTTGTCTCCACATCCAGCTACCAATTTAAGGAAACAGGCATAAAAAACAATTTTTTCTGCATCCTAATATAACAAAAGAGAATGATAAATGAAGATGTGAAAAGCCACTTGTGGGCTTAAACAGCTATATCTGATACACCTATGTTTCCTATGAAAAGTCTAGCACACACTGCCAATGTAGTTCACACAGAAGAAGCAGTCAGAGAAATCTGATGGTCGATCAACAACATGCTGAGCATACCTGCAGCAGAGCATGAGGTGCTATCTCCACTACCACAGCATTTTCAGGCACCAGACTTAGGCCCTCCTGGAACAGCACAGGGCTCACCAGGTTGTTGACATGATAGTCAGCTGAGCTGTACAAAGCCAGAGGGGAGTCCCACTCAGACTGAGGGATGCTGGTGCTCACCCACCGGGATGAACGCTGTCGTGGCTCTTTGATCACCTGACCACAAAACGACATTAAGACAGTTTATATTGGTTATTAATATTCAAATATACATTCAGCAACAATTGATCTGCATTTAAAAAAATCTACAATTACAATAATGCATATAATTAGACATACCTAGCAGTATGTAGGGAAGAAAGGCAAATGTTGTAGATGTAAAGTAGCCAGAACTTTTATCATGCTGCTACTACTACTGCTTTTAATAACATCCGAGAAAACAGAACATGTAATCGTGGATTTTATACATTACTACCCCAAATGAAAGTGGACATGTGTTTCCCAGCAGCTATGACTCTAACAGCTTCACTATTGCATACACAGCAGAGCTACGTACCTTCTTGAGAGCAGCCAGCAGAGTTGGAGCGATGGAAGCCATATAGTAGGAGTGAAAAGCAACACCAGCACTGCGCACCTCCTTTGCAAACACTCCTTGCTCTTTTAGCTCAGACACAAAAGTACGGACTGCTTCCTGAAGAATCAGACACACCACATCTGTCAGGACTCATCACCCTGCACTAGGAACACACTACATGGCTAAAAGTCAGTAGAGTTGCTATAATACCTTCACAGTCCAAACTGTCTTTACAACATTTAAAGCATCCTGGAATCCTTCATATTGTTACTGCAGTGTTTGTTAACAATGAGCTGTTGGCCAACTCAATACTTCTTACTTTCTCTCTTCCTGTTCTCCTCTGTCACATAAAAACAGTCAAATTTAAGTCTTTGCTGACCAATTTGAGTAATTGTGGGTGTTACAAAAAAATCTGTATTTTTAATGTAATGATGTAATTGACTTTTGTTACATAATTACCAGGATGTTGGATACAAATAAATGCAGTGGAAAGCAAAGGCAAATAAAAATGAAAACTTGCTGTCAGGTTTTATAAAATTCAAGTCCTCTGTGTTTTAAAAATAAATTAAAAGACTAAAGGCATAATAGGATATTTGACCTGAGGGCCGGAGATGGTGACTGTGTCCTCGGCATTATGGCAGGCTGGAACCACTCCCTGAGGACACTGGGCTTGGCACTCCGCCCAGGTCAACCCTGGATCACCAGACAACAAGAACAAAGGTAAGATAAGTGAAATAAATAAACATTTAAAGTTGCAAGTAATGATGATCAGGCCATCATGCACATTAGGGCAAGCTTGTAATCAAGATTATTTTTTGCACTCATCTTTACAGCTGTATAGCATGTGTGTAAAACACACCATGATGAAAATGAAATGTCACAATTTGCTAACTTTGCACCACTAAGGGCTGACAGACATATTTGAAGTTGCTCTGTTCTATTCTAAAGATAAGATAAAGAGACTTTATTGTCATTGTGCAGAAGTACAACGAAACTTGTGTGGAAGAACACGACAATAGCAGCAGTGCAAATAAGAATAAAAATAAGAATACTAGAAATAAAAATAATTTAAATTCTGCAGGAGTTTGTTATGGTATGACAGCTAAAATTGCAAAAAACAATGCCAGAACGCAAAGTAAATTCCAAATGGATAACTTCTTATCAACCATAAGAAACTTTTTTTATAAGCCTTGACATCATGCACATGAATGCCTAATTTGATGCATCAGCTGGACCCTAATGAGAGGGCTGCAACTCTGATGTTTGTAGGTGGTCCACCTAGTCCATTTTTTTACAGTTAGGCTTTTAAAAATGTCAGCAATGTCTCCAAACATCACCATATAAAATCTTCATATGTTAAAAATGGTTTCCTTTTTGAACACATTTCTCAGAACCTTTACACCACTTTAGGAAACTTACTCACCCAGTCGGAATGACATACATACAAAGAGCATAGTTGGAGAGTGACGTTTTTCATGCAGAAGTTCTTTTTTTTTGCTCATTTAATGAAATCAGCTGTTCAAGTATTGTAAAAGGCAACTGCTCTCTCCCTTACCGACTGCAGCCATGCCTCCTGCAGGAAGGTTGGCCTCCTTGATACAACGGCCTCTCCAGTAGGCAGCCAGGATGGCCTCCCTGTGAGTGAGGGAGCCGTCGGCGTAGCCACAGGCTAACTCTCCCACTGAGTGTCCTACAATGCCATCAGGCCGCAGACCCAGCTTAGTGAGCAGATCAATCTGAGCTATCTGTTAAGAGATAAACCACAGAACATGGGTGGGACTGTTTTTTAATGAAGGTCATGCCTCAACTTTCACATCACAAAATGAAAATAGACAACAGCACCTACACTCACAGGAATAGCTAATATTCAAGTGTTCAGATCAAAACAAAGAAAGAAAAGGCCAACAGCAAAACACAAAAAATCTAAACAAATTATCTTGTTTAGTTTCAAAATGATCCAATAACACAAATTCGTACTGCAGGAAAAAAGAACTTAGTAACATTAACAATGTGAAAAAGCAAGGGGCTATAAAATGCCTCATCTCCAAGCTCAGACTCAAAGCTTAGTATCTCTGAATACCAGGTTATTTCCAAAAACTAAAGAGCCGCATCAAAGTCCTTCCACTAAAAACAGCTGTTTTTTTTTTTTTTTTTTACATAAAATTGTACCACACATGGATGCCATACCGTAGTCATTTATTTTTATTGTCTGATGTACAAGTGGATATGAAGTAAAAAGTCTGCGACACTCACTTGTGTGGTTGATTACCACCTATTCTCTTTCTAATGTAGTTCTTTGAATGCAGTTTGGAGATAAATTTGATAATCTTGGATAAAGTTATTTTGCGTTCCAGCATTAAATGAGACTAAAGTGAGTGTAAGAGTAGAAACTATGAACTGCATTCATTTGATTGGTTCATCCATGTGTAAAACAGTAACTTTATGTGCATAAGGGATCTACGGCTTAGTAGTTTATCATTTATTACCAGTGTTCCCATTTTAATGTCAAATGAAAGTGTGAAAAGTGTGGCTAAGTGATATTTAGAGCAGTACAACAGCATAATTCTCTCCTGCAGTCCATATGAAAATCACAACAATTTGCACTTGGACATGATGTTTCAGCCCTACCTGTATGGCAGCAAGGCCAACAAAGGCCTGAACAGTGTCTTCAAAAGTGGTATCATCAGACTCCATGAGCAGACGAGACACGACCAGGCCGGTGTCCTTCAGGGCTGCATCTGACCGTAGAATGGACGCTCTGAAGTCTGGCAGCTGCATGAGACTGCGTCCCATACCTGACCACTGTGTTCCCATACCTGTTAACACAATGAAATGTGTCACACCTTTATCCAGAAATCCATCAGTTGCTGAAAGTACCCATCAGTCATTTGATCCACCTTCCATTTTTTTCTTTATTGCTGAAGGTTTCTTTCCATGTGAGTAATGTTGGTTGTATTTATCCAGGTTTTGAGATACCTGTCTCTGAGATGTCCGTTTGTGTGTGTGCATGATTACTCACCTGAACAGACGTACCAGAGCGGCCTGCCAGCAGCCTGCACCTGCTGCACCTCCGTAATGTCACTCTGAGAGCCAATCAGAGCATAGCCTCGGTAGGGCATGCTGGCAGTGGGGACTCCTGACACTTCATTCAGCAAAGACAGGAAGCTTTCATCAGTTGCATGTTCCTTCCCTTTCTGGAGCATGGCATTCACTGCAGCTTCAGTGCGGCCACAGGCCTGAAGAATCCTGGGAATCGTCCTGGGTAAAGTGGAGCCCGCTTGTTTCTCAGCTGGACGAAGAATGACATGGACATTTGAACCTCCAAATCCAAAGGAGTTGATCCCTACAATGCCTCCTCGGGTGGGAATAGGCTTGTCAACGACTTTAACTTGACCATTGGTGAGAGCAGGAATGTCAGTGTTTGGATCGTTGAAGTGCAGGTTGGGAGCCCAGACACCTCGCTCCAAGGAGAGCAACACCTGCACAACAGATGAAAACAACAGTCAAGAATTTAGACAAAATTATTTAAAGAGGCTGAAAAATAATTATCGTAGCTAGCTTATTCAGTTCTTTTCTTTTTAGTCGATTGGGAAGACCAATAACATTCTTCTTTATGTCATAAAGCTTTCCATCTAAACTATTATTCAGCAGTAACACTGTATCCTGTCATGCATCATGTGCAAGCACTTGGCTCTTTCCATGAATATACTAGGTGGGTGGATTCATATTTTTAAATCCAGCAACACGTTTTTATTCTAACATTTAAAAAAAGCACAGCAAAAAACTGTTTGAGGAGAGGGTATATCGCAATGACTGGGAGTTAAGGCTGATGTCTGTTTTCTTCTTGAAAATCTGATAAGAGCGTGACGAATCAGGAAGCACCAGGTAGTGACAGTATGAACAAAAGCAGACATTATGTTGGGCCATCAAGTTTAAAATGTTCTGTTTCTGCCCATCCAGACTAAAACAGTTTTCATACTAAAACATGGTTAATAGCATTCCTAGTTTTTTAAATTCTCAGTTTTAGGGTCCTAAAACTTTGGAGTAGTAATCAAGTTTTCAACATGATCAGATAAAGTTGCCATGGCGACTGTGACCTACAGAACAGCTTAACATCTCATTGCTGCTTGGAGCTCTAACTCCAGACCAGATCAAAAGGAGTATTAAAACTCAGGTATCTTGATATTCAAAGGCTTCTTCAGCAATAGAGAGAAGAAACATTGTCTAGCAAAGATTATGGTTTGAGACTGCCTTCTACTTTTCTCTTTAATTACTTGATTTATGATGCTTAGTTATTAGTTATTGCCTGGTTTGTTTTCCCCCCATTAACCACACGACTACTGCTGCAATATTTAGTTTAAACTGATTATAACAGCATGAATATCCTCCAGGAGTATCTGCATTTTAATCCCAAAAATACAATTCTTTGGGCCAACACTACAAAGACACAGAAACAAATATCAGATGGATCGTGTGGTTGCAGCCAGGAGAATGACAGCAGGTGTCTCGCAGCCCTTCGAGTGTAGATATACAGAAAAAATAGGAACACTATGACTGGTGACACAAAAAAAAAAGGCAAGGAAAAAAAAAGTTCTTGTTTTGAATCTTCAGCCAATCACAGCCATGCTGTTACTCTCACCTTTGCCAGGGCAGCCAGGCCAGAAGCCGGTTCTGGATGACCCATGTTGGACTTGGTGGAACCAATGAGCAAGGGCTCTCGCTTTGAGTGACAGAACACACCAACAATACCATTCACCTCCTGTGGGTCCCCAACCTGCATGTAGAGAGAAGAGATAGTTCAGAGATGAAATACTCCTGAGGGGAACATTTTCACTCTTAGAAAGCAAATGCAAAGCCAGTGGTTTTATCAGAGCCTATTTTCTGCTTTATAAACTACAGATTTTGTGATGTAAATCCCAGCACTAAAAACAGGTTACAGGTGTGATTGCTGTGGTACTAACCTTCGTTCCGGTGCCATGGGCCTCAATGTACTCCACCTGCTCAGGAGTTATATTCGCCTCCTGGTAAAGTGATCGAACCAGCCTCTGCTGCATCTCCCCTGATGGAAAGGTTACGCCTGAGGAACCAAGAGAAACACGTGGTGATAAGTAGGGCACACAAAACCACAACTACTGCTCTACTCACATACAGACAGACACACAAACATGCTGTGTGACTTTGATATATAGATACTTCTCAAATCCACTAGGTTTACATGACTGTGTGTGAGATGTAGCCAATATATCAATGTATAAAGAAGGCGTGGTATTTGAGGTTCTTTCAGATATCTATATTTACTATCTGGTTATGTTTAACATCTCTACAAATAACTCTAAGCACAAAAACAAACTACGTAAAGAAGAGTTAAAAACATTTGAAACTTAAAAATGCATCCAAAACACCACTAATGTTGTCATCTTTTATTTGACTGTCTCAACAGGTCGGTTAATCTTTTTTACAGAATGCAGTGCTCATATATCCTAGGATGATTTTAGAGCTTGCAGGTCTTACCTTGTTCTTTGTATCCATCTGTGTTGTTGCCTGCATTGAGCACTGTTGCATAGACCCTTTTCGCCAGCGACCGCTTAATCAGCAGCACTGCTACTGCTGCTTCAGAACGGCAGTATCCATTTCCTGACAAAAACAACAAACTTCATACTGGTAACCACACATATATACATAGAGTGCATCAACAAATGTAAACGCCACATAGTACACAGTTAAATCAATATGACTTAAGATTTCAAGCAAATAGTGATGTTGGGGAGATAAACTTTACATTTAAAGACTGGCAGATGTAAAACAATGAAGGTGACAATTACAAAATAATGCACCAAATTGGTTTGATTGAAGTAAACAAACCACATTGGTTGAAGAATAATTCATTCCTCAATAATGATTGGAAAAAAAAAAAAGTATTTCCTCAACCAGCCAGTCACGTGCATTACTGTCAGCAGTCTGCCTGTGATGACCCTGATCATAACTGCCAAAAATCAATACACCTCCTCTAAGCCAGGAATGTGAAAACATCTTATGCCTTCATTCCATAAGATGATGGGAAATGTGAAAGAGACTAAGGTCCCCTGATTTTCTTTTACCTGATGAGTCAAAGGATTTGCAGGTCCCCTCAGGACTGAGCATGCCCAGTTTCATAAATTGCACCGAGGTGTTTGGCTTGAGCAGCAAATTAACTCCTCCGACCACAGCAGCATCACAGTGGCCCTGGCGAATGGCGTGGAAGGCATTTTCAAAAGCCAGCAAGCTGGAGGAGCAGGCTGTGTCTATGGCGGTGCTGGGGCCTGGAGACAGAAAGGAGAGGAGAGGAGAGGAGAGGAAGTTGGATTAGAGCTGGAAACCACGTCTTCAGGAAAGGAGACCCAGCAAAAGTTGGATGTATATGAGAGAATCTAAGCTGTGGTATGGGTCAAACAGACCAAATGACATTCACTTCAAACCACACATCAACCAGTGAGATCATGTCACTGCTATAAGAATCCTGTAAATAAAAGTTCAGAACTGAAAATACACATGAAATATCACAAAATACATACAAAAGTCAATCATGCCGATGTCAGCAATAATTTTAGTCAAACTAATATACTTGGTAAGATGAAGATTCTTTGGTTCGACATGAAGGTCAAATGCTACAGACCAGGATCTTGACATCAGTTAGTCTGTTTATGTGCATCTATTATTGATGTGTTAAAGAGTCAGGACAGTTTGTATGAAAAGAAGTAAGAGCTGACGAGACCACAGGCAGTTGATTACAAGATTACAAAATGACAAGTTAAAACACATCCTCATCCAAATATGTCCAGTGCTATATGTTACAGACGAGAAGGGGAGGTTAACAGATGATCTAAAACCAGGAAAGCTTTAAAGGGACTCACAATACAGAAGCTCTGAGCAGAAAGTTCAATGGCCAGATGGAGGCAGCCCTGACTCCAAATCTGCACTTACGCAGTAGACAGCTAATCACAGCTTTCTCTCACACCACCCTTTCACTCAGCATCCACTGAGTGACAACAGAAATGTTTGCCATGGTGCCATTCTCCACAGAATCAAACACAGTTTTTTTGATTCACTGAAAGTGCAAGACAAGTGCCTGAAGGCAGGAAGACACTTATATTGTGAGACATGACAAGGTAAAAAAAAAAAAGAAGAAAGAAACTAAGACTGAAAAACTACAAGTCAACAAATTTTAAAAATGGAAAAATGTTTTATTTTGAAAAAAAAAGAAAAAAGAGGGTATGTTTCCAATGTATTTTAAAAACAATATAAAGCTAGGGCAACAGAAGGGTTTTTGCAGAGTTCATATACAGAAAAAAAATAGAATAAACTTATCCCACATTTACAACACAGAACAAAAACGATCTATACATTCAGCACTGTTTAAAAGTGGCACTCAAGATTCAAGTCGCCAATTCAGTATTCAATCCAATGTGAAATATGGTGACTGTCTCTTTTTCTATTGGATGGACAACCAAAAACACAATGCATAAAAAGTACGAAACTAGTCCAGCAGGTAGTATTTTCAAGACGTAAACTCTGGGCCCAAAAAAAAAACAAAACCACATTACCACACACATATTGCCTTTGCAACATAAACGCAAACCAGGTAGAGACAAGACTCTTTTTTTTAGCCAAGGCATTATCAGACCAACATGAAACTTAGAGTCACGGAAGGAATGCACAAGTGAGAGGTGATTGTGTGTGCACATACCGTTGAAGTCAAAGAAGTAGGAGAGTCTGTTGGCCAACATGGCACGCTGGCAGCCAGTCATGCTGTACCCCAGAAGCTCTTCTGGATCTCTGCTGAACGCCTCGCCAGCCTCCGAGCCACTGACACCGATGTAGACACCCGTCTTACTGCCACGCAGTGTAGACGGATTCAGTCCTGCATAATAACATTTCATTTTATACTCAGTATTTAGTCAAGTAGCCTAAGATAATGAGCTTTTTTTTTTTATTTTATTTTTTTTTAATCTATTTATTTTACATTAAACTCTAAATATTCTGAAACTACAGGGCTCTCAGTAGAGGGATATAGTTGCCCATGCCGGCTATGATACAGCATTTTGGAAAAAGTGACCTTTGACCTCTAGCACAGCTATTTTTGCACTGATTGACCCCGAAATCTAAAGGAGAATCGAGGAGAGGCCATTCCTAGCTCGCCTGTAAAATATCAACTTGTCTGACCTTAGCACTCAAACTAGAGACTATTTACAGACACAAGGACAAACAGACAGACAGACATACACAGATGGGACTGGCTCCCTGGTCAGGGGCAACTACATAAAAAAAAAATATGAAAGAATTCAGTCCCACTTTCAAACAGACATTCCCTTTACATTGTACCCTGTTTTCTCACCTCCATCTATGATAGCTTCATAGGTGATCTCCAGCATGAGACGGAGCTGGGGGTCCATGGTATGGGCCTGTTTGGGGTGGACTCCAAAGAAGGCTGCATCAAAGTGGCTAATGTCTTTCAATTTACCATTTCTCTTTGGGAGACCGTACAGACCTTAAAAAACGCAGAAAAGCAGAGAAACATTTTCAGATTAATTACTCACAAAGGAAGAGGTCAAGGTGAGCGTTCATTACAAGTACACAGTTTGTATCACAACAGACACACATCAAAACAGTATTGGTGGAAGAAGTGCTAATGGGGGGTAAACAGTTCAGCTGTGCATAGTCGCTATGGAAACTTGATTAGATCCTGTTGAAAGTGTGAATATAAGCACAGATAGTAAGCTGTGCATCAGTTGGCGAAAGACTGTGTGTCAGTTATGTATGGTTTCATATATAGATGATACACATCAAGTTCACACTCCGGACACTCAAAGGATTGTACATGAGCGGTTACAGCTGTGAACAAAAGCTTGCATACACTTGGAAAGACCATGTGTATCAGGGCAGTCTTGAGTTTCCAATTATTCCTTTAACCCCGAATTTTCTATCATGGAATCCTTGATAGCCATGTGTCTTTGTCCCAAAAAAACAAAAAAACAAAAAACCAATCATGCATTTTGGTTCTTTCATAGATTTAATAAGGTCTTCTGAAATATGACAAAATATGCTGATTCAAAAATATATACACAGCAATTGTCGTATTTGGTTAAGTGTCTGTTGGTCATTTTAGACTCAACTAGGCGTTTTTGGCATCCGTCCACAAGATACATTCGATATCTGTGACCAGTCCTCTTGACAGAACTGGTACAGTTAAACTGAATTTCTTGGCTTTCTGACACAGACTTATTTCTTCATCACAGACCACAGACGGGGTTGAGGTCAGGACTATGAGGAGACCAGTTTAAACCTTAATTGTAGCCTGATTCAACCATTTCTTTACCATTTTTGACATAGTACTAATACGTTGGTATCTACATATTCTATGTATAAACACAACTGCTGAGCATGAACACTATCGCTCATGTAGAGTCATGCAGATATTCGTGGAAGGGTCCGCTCAGACTTGAGGACATGACGTAATTCACGTCACGTGGACCCTTGCATATTTGTGGACGCATAAAGTATAATGTTGGTCTTTATTTTTTGTCCTGCCTTGTTTGCAAACTGGCTCACTGACAAGACAAATCTTGTCTTTATTCCTAATTTCTTCTGCTGATCTGCAGGGTCACATTCTTTATCCAATAGCTAAGTATTTTTCATACAGACCTAACTAAAGTCACATTTACAGCAGCATTTACCCTCTGTAATGACAGAACACAAACAAACAGGTGAAGATTGAATCATGAACTAAATCATGACAACTTTACCAGCTATGATAACCAGATAGGTGATAGAGAGCACAGACTTACCCCTATGTGTGAAACGGACAATAGAAGGTACCATATGAGTAACTACACAAGGACTCATTGTGGCAACACACACAAGGATGCTGTGCACTAGTAGCGGGAAAACAGATGAAATACTGTTTGTCCCCAAACTAAAACAGATGTTTTTTATGTTGTTGATGTGTTTCTGCAATTAAAATAAACCAGAGTGACAGTGGTGAAAACACCTTAGCACTGTTGATACAGTGCAGTGTTGGGAAACGGACAGAACCTTGCTAAATGCAGTGATAATCAAAACGCTGTGCATGTGTTTCAGGTCTACTGAGGATTGTCTGTGTGTGCACTAACTGCCACACCCAGTGCTCAGGCTGTTCAGACTGACAGTTACCCCTCAAGGTGAACAGGCAGTCCACAAACTTACAAAGTTTACCAAATTTTGGTGTGTAAACAGTGTTCAAGTTCATGTCAATCGGATTTATTTGTCTTTTTACTGTTGAATGTGTTCCTTTAGCTTAAGTCATCTGCAAAACTAATGTTTGAACATTTAGAAACCTGCTTTGTTGACATTCATGTTTACCCACTAACACCACGAGCTTTACTTATGATAAGAAAAACAAACATACAAAGCTGAACATGGTATTGCGTTATGGAACAAATAATTGTATTTCCATCCATCCATTGTCTATACACCGCTTAATCCTCACTAGGGTCG
>NW_007577885.1:688004-722701 GCF_000690725.1 Stegastes partitus
GGGGGGCTGGAATCTATCCCAGCTGACTCAGGGTGAAGACAGGGGACACCCTGGACAGGTCGCCAGTCTATCACAGGGACAGACAACGAAGCACACTCACATTCACACCTACGGACAATTTAGAATCACCAATTAAACTTAAAATGGTTTTGGACTGTGTGCGAGGAAGCCAGAGAACCTGGCGAGAACCCACGCTGCACAGGGAGAACATGCAAACGCCACAAAGAAAGATACCAGGCCCAGGCCGGGACACGAACTGGGGAATTTCTAGCTGTGATGCGACATTGCTAACCACCAAGTCACTGTGCAGCCTACAATATACAGCCTCTTAAAGGTTAAGTGACTGTTTTCTTCTTGTAAAGTTAATCAGTCCACAAAAAGACACAAAATTACCAAAGGACTCACCAAAAAGAAACAACTACATGTAAATGCCAAACAGCAAACAACCACAACGAGATCAAAAGAACCATAACTTGACGCAAAACGACTGCTTTCAGGTTGGGTGTCTTGCTCTTATGCTCCTATTCTATCCGTTGGCGTTCATGTCTGTTCCCAGTGGCACTTTGTTTCATAATCTGTCCATGCCTATGATTGTAACCTCACAGTCCAATCCAGCAATAACAGTCTTGTGATTTGTCGTTCAAAAAGCGCCTAGGCTAAGCGTAAATCCTATTCAACTGTTTAAAAATGTATTCAACAGCATTTAATATCTACATACTGAGCATGTGGTAAGTTTAAACATAATGTAAACAATTAAGAAATGTTAAGACTATATGCAGCTGATAAAAATTCAGTGAGTTTAAAGTCTTTCTCAGTTCATCTGCACTAGAGTCATCCTCACTCAGAAATCTTCAAATGCACCCTTTCTCAAAATAAACCAAAAATTCATGTCACTGAAGCTCCACATTAAAATCCTCCTGTAGTTGCCAATATTTATGTTGTTGTGAGGATCGCATGGTCATTACTTTTCATATTTTCATCCTCAATGACTGTAGTGACCGCAGAGCATTGGCCAGTAAAGACTAAATCAAATACAGCTGTATGTGAGGTTTCACCTGGTGTCCACCGCCGGTTGTCTTCTGTCACCATGTCCACACCATTGATGAGGTTTTCCCAGAATTCCTCCAAGTTATTGGACTCCGGCAGACGGCCCGATATCCCAGCTATGACTATCTCATCCATGATGAATGACTGCAAACACAGAAAGAGAGGGTGGTACCAATCAGCAGCAGCACATTTTAAACATGATAAATGTTAAAAATGATCAATGTTATATTAGCTGATCCAATCAAGTACCAGGCAGGTCTTCAACTATATATATATATATATACACTCAAATAACTAGAAGCTGGAAAAAGTAATAATAAATAAAAACTTAAATTAAAATTTAGTGGAAAAAGACATGCTTTTGAATTGTGGTTGAAAAGAATAATTTTTAACTCTTTGCTGATGAGCAGTGGGCCAAAATCAGAATACCTGTCAACAGGTGCAGAAGTCTGATTGAGAGTTACAGAAAACACTTGATTGCAGTGATTGGCTCAAAGGGTTGTTCAACAAAATATTAGTTTACGGGTCCCATCATGCTTGTTTGCTTGTGTTTTTGTTGTTTTTGCTTTTTTAAATTTTTTTATATTTCTGTTGAACCACAATTCAAAAGCAATGTCATGATAGTCATTAAATTCTTATTTATCATTACATTTGTCAATTTCAACTTATTTCAGTGACAGCTGTTTTTTTCCTTCTTTAATTGGAGGGTATGAATACACTTGAGGACGACTGTCCATATATATATATACACACACAAAATAATTGCCAAACCTTTTGTAGCAGATTAATGAAAGACATTCTTTGAGAAAAATGTCTCTAAATTGTCTCACTTCTTATATGTGAATATTTTCTTGTTTCTTTGCTCCTCTATGACAGTAATGTGAATATCTTAGGGTTGTGGACAAAACACGACATTTAACAACATCACCTTGGGCTTTGGGAAATTCAGTTAGACATTTTACAGTATTTGTTACATTTTATAGATCAAAAAACTAATTGATTAATGGAAACTGATGATTAATTGAGGATCTATCGACATTGAAAATCTATATGGGAATCTACAGTTGCAGCTCTAGTTTGTAGGGCTTCCAAACTGCTTCTGTAAAACAGATGCTTGATGTCATCTAAATAAACCTGAGTTTGACACAAACTATACAAATGATGGTGGTTCCCTAATCATCAAACACTAAATTACTAAATTGGCAGCATATTTTTTCATTTTTAAAAGCAACGCTTTACAATTTAAAAAATAGTTTCTCTTCAGCCGATATTAATTAAAGCTGGGTCAGCAGTGCAGGCAATACTGTCACATCTTATTACTGCAACAGTAAGTGATACATTTCAAAAATATTAGTAAACTGACAGGAAAAGAAATATGTAGAACTAGTAAATGCTTGAAATTCTAAGTTACAGCTAAGCATGATGTGCAAAGCTTCAAAAAGACTTTGGTGGCAGTTGTGTAAAAGCATTTTTCACACCTAGCATGTTTCTGTATTGAAGCATATGTAATTGTTGACTGACAGGTTTGGGAATGAGTCCCTTTGAGCATGCATGAAAGAGCATTTACAGCAGACCGTCTGCTGACAGACTACTCGGTGTCCAAGAGCACATCCATGTTGTACAGTGTATTCGTATGTCTGTCTTGTTCTTTGTTCCGTTTTTCTAGGTCAGGCCTTTTTGTGTCAGCAGGTCCAGACACATTAGCCGGCGAGCTAGCAGCCTGGGACAGTCTAAACTAAAGTATGTCATCACCTCAATGGAGAGAGGTCTTTCTGTTGTCATCCTTGGACTTTTTCCTTCATAATGTATTGTACACATTTTAGAAATGCTTCATCAATCTGCTAAAGCGATGGTATTTTGTCATTTGACATAGGTCACTAGGACACACATACCTACCACAGTGGGAAAGGCAGCCACGGTTTACATGCAATATTTATCATCCACACAAGATTGGACGGTGTATTAACACTGTTACTGAAACGTACAAAAATCCATCCCAAAATGACTTCACACAGCTTGAGGTACCGGTGCTTGAGCATGCCTTTCCATGAATGTGACTGTTTATAGTTCAGACTTGAGTTCCAGCTGTGTTGAAAATGATATGGAAATATTTCTAGACACAACCTAGTAATATTTCAATCTTGTCACATCCTTAAAGTATCCCTTTCATAATTATTTCATCATCTTTCTATGTTCACAATGGTCTGACTCTGCATAAAGGTCTTTGGAAATATGTGTATGCATGCTCGAATTTGAATTCGAACAAAGCCTGACAACAAAAAATGTACAGACAGAAGCAAATAGTTTGAAATAATGTTGCAGATTAAGAAAAAAATATGTTGGCATTCTACGCAAATGCAATAGTGTCTAAGTCATGAGAATCAGACTGTAAACACAGGCCAGTCACCCTATGATTGCATGTTCTGGCCTTTCCATGGCTCAGTAACTGAAGGGATTTGGGCTCCAGGATATACTGGCCTTGGATTAGATCTAATGAAGCACCTTCAGTGCAATATCTAGCCTTGCCTGACCCAGATCACATACTAACACCCTGCACAGAACTGAAGGCATAAGCAGACTGTCTGCTAACTCTAAGCTGGGCTAGTCAACACACGTCTCCATAGTGACTCTGTAACAATGCATGCTGTACCTAACATCATTTAAATCAAATTCAGCAGTGACAACAACGAGGATGACTGCTTGCATTGGCTTCTACATTTATTGCAGACACTTTAGGTTAAGTCGGACACACTGGATGTAGACTTCAGATATTTATAGTAGCATGTCATTCCACGGTAGCCTGGTTGATCGCTACCCATTATGATTGTGATTGGTTTAAAGAAAAACCAACAAGCCAGAGCACAACAAAGTGCTGCCAGACCATTCTCCAGTGCTGACACGGCATTGTGAAGATCAGTCTAGCTGTGCAACAACTCCTTAACCTCAACACTCTGGATATTAACCCATCCAGCAGCATGCCACAACAAGACCTGACTTGACAACAAATACAAAACTCCATCATTACTGCATCATTACTCTGCAAACTATGTCATCCTCTTCCACTATATGAAGAAGAAAAACTTGCTCCTTGATACTAGGTAACTTCGTCTACAGCTGCTAAGTGATGACAACATTCCATATCTACCATTAGTGATTTCACATCTAACCCTTTTGGTTAAAAATAAATGTAGGTGTGTTTGTATGGTTAATTCAATTACGGTTAATTTGGGTTGTTATAAAAAGCTGTCTATCAGCACCCTCTGTGAACCCAACCCAGCATTTCAGTGCAGAAAATACTAATTATTTCTTTAAAAACCTAATAATATGTACCTGGAGATTCCTTTTAATTATTCAAAATTGGCTGGGTGGTTAAAAACAGTTTCATGCAGTGCTCAAACTCAGAACACAGATTTGTCATTGCTTTACATGGACTTTAAATAAGCTCACCAAAAGTGTCTCTGTGTAATTTATTGCTGCGTTCATATTTGTTATTATCAAATAGAAAGTTTTACTTTGTGAGTTGGGAATACAGAAAGTACAGTGAGGATACTCTCGAAAAATTAAAGTCATGCCATCAAAATAGTATTCATTTATCAATACATTTCCTCCAAAGTAAGGTCAAATGCCAAAAGAAAAAAATAAAATCTAAATCAAAGCAATATCTAAAACCAGCACCCATTCTGACAGGTAAGTAGGCAGCTGGGTTCTTCCAAGTTCTTGGAGAACTTTCAACCGCTGTTCTGTGGACTTAGGCTGTATCACAGTCTTCACTTTCTGTATGTATTCCCAGACTGACTCCATGATGTTGAAATCAGGGCTCAGTGAGGTGCATAAGATCTGTTGGAGTTATTGTTCCTCTTGTGGAGGGTGATGCCTCTGTATGACTGGCTGATCTGGTATCATTTTGCAGAATGAATTTGGTACTGATCACATGTGTCCATGATGGATAAAAAAGTAAACGCCCCAAGTGCACAAAACTACCCTTTCATCTATGCATCATGGGCAGTTTTGTATTAATTCTTAGTTAACTGTGATGTTTTGATAGTGGGAGAGAAACAATTTCCACTGAGTTTGTATTTTCAGTGACTGCACTAAATGTCATCCTTAAGTTTCTGTTTAATTGAGCCATGTAAAAGCCAGACACTGTCTGTCGCAGCAAAACACAGAATTCCAGAGAGAATTTCAATACAATGGCCTGCATTTGGTTTACTCACATTCAGCAGGAGGAAATGACGAGTCTGTGATATGGGTATGAAGACTAAATACGTCACTCATTCCCAACTCAACCAGGCACACTTTATACAGCTATGGTGCAAGTTGCCTGTGACCTACAGAGCTTCACGCTGGGCAAAAATGACTACTCTATCTCACTTACGGAATGCCAGAGGAAAGGCACATTATCAACACTCCAATCGTAACAGATCCCTGCAATGTTCACAATAACCAACACAGTTCCAGCCTGTTGGATATTTCTGTCTGGCCCAAAGCGCTGGGCAGACAGACCAAAGCACTTTCTGACATGTGCTTCCTTTTGCTAATCTGACAGCATCTGGATGTTTCAGCTTCATGTCTAAATGAGCACCCTGCTTACTTTTCCATGAAAGTTGTGAGAACAGTCTTCTTTGGGTCGGACCAAGTACCATTTCCATCACTTGCAACACGGCACAAGTCTAAACTGCATGTCATTGCACAAGCAAAGTTCTGTGACGACTATTTCCACATTTTAGCAACACATTTCCAACACTGATGCAAAAACATCACAGTGTACAAAAGACACAATTGTTGCCAGAGTCCCAAAGTAGCAGTTTCATTTGTATTGCTAAAATGTCAATAAAATATGACAATGCAACGAGGACAGAGTCTGTAACAAGTCAGACTAATGAGATTCACAAATAATACATGTAATTCAAGTTTTCACAGAATGTAAACATGATGTTAAATTCAGTTTGTTGCTGTCAGCTGTTTGTCTTTCCTCAGGACATATCGGCAAGTAACACTGTGTACTTTCCTTCACCACACACAGGTGAGTATCACACACAGTCAGTGACTCAGCTGCAGTTCAATCATTTGTCACATAGCGGCCGTCCATACGTTCAGTCCCGAGCTCCATCACAGCTGTTGTGACATTGCTTTACTGACACATGGTGCTCTCTCAGTCACTGTGCTGGTGGTTTGTTTGAATGAAGCATTAGAGTGACATATGTCTGAATGACAGAATGTCATCAGTTCTCTAGACTGATGAAGCGGCAATGTTAAATATCCCTTGTCTGAAAAGGCTTTAGAAGAACAACCATCCCTTGACGTTAGCTGGACTATGAATACAGTTGAGTTAGCTAGCTTTTAGAACACAGGCTTGAGTGAACTAAGCTTCCATCCATCTCCTATGCACAGCTTTATCCTCTGTGGTGTGGCAGTGGGGGGCTGGAGTCTGTCCCAGCTCCAGAAGGCAGGACACACCCTGGACATGTCGCCTAGTCCATCACAGGGCAGATGTGAGGGATGCAGCAGGTATATTCAAGTAAACTGAAGGCAAATATCCAACAGGGAGGTGGTAAAGTGGCTGCTGAAATCGGGCCTGAAGGACAGGCAAGACAACTTCTATTCATGTGCTGGTGCAGAGGCTGCAGTGGAATCATGGCTGCACCCTTTCACAGCCATTGTTTATCACTTAGACTGGATTTTATTGTAGTTTCAGGGAGCAGGTACTGGCATTCACAGCTGCTACAGTTTACAATAATCAAAGTATGACTGTAATCCGGACCTACGCACAGCTTTAGCATTACTTCTGCATTTAAAGTGACTACGTCGTTGTTAGCGGTTTCAATCCTACAAATACATGACTTAGAGAATGAATGATCATCTTTCAATTGGTGCTTCAAACGTCTCTTAGCTCCATGAAGCTGAAGCACTTGTAAAAGTTATCGTGACAGTAACAGCTGTGTTACAGTACGCCATGTATGTAAGCGAAATGTTAACTACACAGTGAGCAAAGGCAAAGAAATAAAGATGTCAAGTGGTGCTCTTAACTAACGGAGCACTTTGTGTGTAACAGAAGCATCACAAACCGTCATATTAGAGACAGTTCAACGCGTTTCTTTTGACGTAGCAGATAATTGTGCACATACATTTGATTGAAAGGAGGCAAAACGGAAGCTGAATAAACCTTAGAGAACTTACCCGTTTCACTCAGAACGTTCTGTCCCTTAAAAGTCACGAATTTGAAGTGCTGGGTGCGTCGCTAGCGGCTGTTTAGCATGTATTCTGTGGATTATCTGGTGTTCGATGCCCTACGATACTCCAGAGGGCTCCTCTGCTCTGGCTGCGGTAGGGAGGTTAGCGTTAGCCTCCGTGCTTCTATGAATCTTTATTCGTCTGATGAATTTAAATGTGTCACATTCTGCCTAGCCACGCCACATGGGCTGACAGCCGCTTGGCCGCACAGTCCAATGAGAAAAGAGGCAGGACTGCCGGATCCAGCCAGTGATGGAGTCATTCGTTGGACGCCCCCGTATTCACACGAAGAAAAAACAGAAAGTTGCGAGACGAGGTTACTGGAGTTCAAAGTGATTCTCTCCTGCACACAGTTAAATTACATCCCAAGTGAAGATGTATCGTGAAAATAATAAGAAACCCACTTTCTGCTTGCTTCTTAATTGCAAAGATTATCTTATTTGTTCTAGGGGTTAAAAGAGCAGCTCTAATGAATATGCATTGGTTGTCAAGTATTAAATCAATCACAAACCATTTTCATAATCGATTAATCATTTTTCAAAGAAAAAGTCATCATTCTGTAACTGTGCTGCTTTTTTTTTTTTACTTAATATCTTTGGGTTGTGGACAAGACAGGGTCATTATGGGCTTCAAAAAATACTATTCGACATTTTTCATCATTTTCTGACAGTTTATTGACCAAATAATGATTCAATCAATCGAGAAAACGAATAATACTGTGAAGAAAAAAATAATGTGAATGAATGGATGTCTGTACATAATCTAGTCCCATCCATCCAGTTGCTGTGCAGATATTTTAGTCTGGCCTTGGACAGACCCTGGACTCTAAATAGTCTATGGGACTGACTGCATGGCTATGAACAATTCCAGGTGCCTTTGGTGTAAACTGACAGAATGAATCAGTATTTTATTTTTGCACTCTTTATTGTATAATGTGGATTGTGTCATGACCTGATGAGAACACTTTCGTACTTTGAGGAATTAAACTATTTCTCAAGGATCCAATGCAATAGGCAATGTAAAACACTAAGTGGTGGTATGCTTTATACACATCCACCACCAGAGATATTTTAAACATTTTATGTCTAATATACAGACTTATGAAACTCACTCCTCGGTCTTTTTCTTCCTGTACCTAAAGAGCAGCCTGTGCATTTTTAACATGTTCAAATGAAGTCTAACATTGCATAACTTTATATTGAACGTGAAGGTACAGACCGGCGGAGGCACATGTGTGTGCAAACAATGAAGTATTCTAAATGACATGTAAATTGGCCAATCACAGAAGGGGGGATTGAGCGGTTTCATCCAATCACAGCAGAGAGGTGGGTGCTGCCGGGAGATAGGGTGATTAAAAGGCGGGGCTCAGCGGTGACGTTGCTCAGATTGCACGTGTGACTTCACGGGGTTACAGGAGTTCACAATTTAAAATGGCATGATGCTCTAAGAGCACAGTCTGAGAAAAGAGTGCAATGCTGCTACTGTAGGTCAAAATGAAACTTATCAGTTTGACCTACAGTAGCAGCACTGTGATAACAGGCTGTAAAAGCACACAGAGATCAGATAGATGAGTTCTCCTGGCTGAAATTAGGCAGCCCTCAGATATCTGTGGACCTGCCCTGAAGAAGACATTATTGCACACCAAGTACAAAAGTAATTTATTATAGCTTACTTTGGGTAATTTAATTTATTTACTCTATTTTATTTTTAATAGAAATTTATTGGATAGCACACACTGAATATAATTAGATTTTATTGCCCATGTCGATTAAAATTAATTTATTTCATAGCTCACCTGTGGTTTGTGAACTTGAGATTGTGCACTGTGGCTGCTGACATCCTATGTGCACAATGTCTTCTGATTTTTAAGACAGATAACTTTAACAGTTAAGGCATTTTACACACAAACACATACATTCTTTTAAATTATTTATTTATTCATTTTTTATATTGGGTTTTGTCATTTGTGTTAGTGGAACCTTGACTTAATGATGATCTCTGATGATTATTTTTAGGGGTTCAAGCAGACAAGCTGCTGAAATCCTATTGAAATTGTTCTCATTCTTCTTCTTTCTTTCACCTAAAACTGTCTGTATAGCAAAAACCCATAAAAACTGGAAACATCAACTATGCACCCTCTACTCAAGTACATAAAACGATACTCATTGATCATGTAAGCACAGTAGCTCCAATCAAGGTTAAGTTTTTGACATTTTCAAAATTTGGTTTGCATAATCTGGAGTCATGACTCAGAAACTGCATTAGAATTTGTAATCACTGATTACATTTGATGTGGCCTTTTACAACAAAACCACATTTCTAGACACTACTTCTGCCAATGTCTGTAACCCAGCAGAGAGCAACCTTCATGGACTGCTCCCTAAAAGTTCTCTGAAGGTTAGGTTTCTTAACCTTCTAGGAGCATTCCTAAAATGAGCCTTGAACATTTCCTGAAGAATATTTTTCCAAAACCAGGTAGGATTCTCTCAGGTTGCACAAAATGAAAGAAGCCACAAAAAAAAAAAAAAAAAAGAAAGTTAGCTATTTGACAGACAAAGCAGACCTATCACCACAAAGCCTCCTTCTGAGGGGGCACGAGGTACAGTCCACGCCAAAGTACCTAATACTACCGCAGTCCCATCTTTTACTTAGAGGGCCAGCTATTTCACAGACTAGCTGAATGGCAAGTCAGAAATAGCGAAATACATTAATACAACAAAAAAAATAACAGAACGTAAATACGAACAAAATTCAACAAAAATGCATGCTTTATTAAATAACTGAATTATGGATACATGGAAATGTTTTGATTGCTGAAGCAGCTGAGGCCATCCCAGTGTATTAGATAAAAGATATAAATAATGATAAAAAAAATGTTCACATATTGTCTTTGTCCTGTATCTAACTTCCTTAAAGTTGGGAAAATCAGTACAGGTAAATCAAAGCAGCAGAGACTGAGATATCTGGACTTTTAGCTCAATAACAAGAATAGGAAAAAAAATGGAATCCCACTCTTACAAAAATGTAACTTGGTTACATCTTTTCATACAACCTTCCCCTTGAAATGTATTGTTACTAGTTTGTAACACAGACTTTCTGTCATGAATTTTTGGACAGGATTAAATCATAGCCATCAATAACATATCTGACATATTTTCTCAGACTTGTAAAAGCTCCTGCAGAGTCTAAGAAGAATTTATAAAACTGCTGTCACAGACGAGTATAGGGCCCATGTATTAAAGACATATTTTCGTGTGTGTCAGTCTTTAACATTGTAGTTTCTTATCTTGCTGAACCTACCAGGGGCTCCGGGTCTGCTGGTATTGGTGGTAATTGATTGTGTTTTAGAGGGTTTCCTCATCTGCTGGACATCACTTGGGGGCTGGGTATGAATCAGATCACTAGAACGCACCATCTTTTGGACACCAGAACCACCAGACTCATCCATCCCCTTTCTGGTTAGCTCACTTTCACCTTTAGGGCAGAATGAAGCAGATAGTAAATGTAATCTTTGCTTTTAAATTCACATCGAGACACAAACCATTTGCAAGGAAAATTGCGAAAACATTTCTTAAAGGAATAATATGAACATGTAATATTTGCATTTGTTATATTGATGTCTACAATGGAGCCATAAAGCTGAACGGTGTTGATGTTCTGTGCTGAGTTATGTTGTTGAATAATGGTGATAAAAATGTATTTGCAAGCTGACGTTTGACCTTTTGGAGTTACAATATCATTACAGTAAATTACATTACAGTACATAATTTTTCCCTGTTATACATTTGTGTCAGATTTTGTCATAATTACCATGAGTTACAGCCAAAAATGCATTTTATTAGATCACACTGATCTCAACCTTTGACAATCAAAATCTAATCAGTTCATCTTTGAGTCCAAGTGAACAATAGTGTAAAATTTTAAAAAATACCCAAAAGTATACCTGAGATATGTTTACCAGAATGGGACAGATGGACAAAAAGACATACAGTAAGACATACATATACAAACGCCAGCTTTAAAATCTGTAATGAATAATTTGACGCACTCACTGCAGCTACAATCAGTCATCAAAAGTCTATGCAAACCTCATGGCAGGTTTTTCTAGTTCAAAATTGTGAAATGGCATGATGCTGATCACTGTGTCTCAGCCTGATCTGGCCACTGCTCTGGTTGAGAAACTGTTCCCTGAAAGGCTGGCAGACACTACAGCACACACATTGAGCAATTAGCTATCTGTCTATGTGTCCTTGACTGGTTCATATTCATACTTGGCAAAGAGGTTGTGTATTTTGATGAAGTGACATTCTGTGGATGTACTGTCTTGAACTAGTGGGACGATACCTACAGGACCACAGTGGGGACTTTGTGTATTTCAGGATGGGCAATGCCCAATAGGCTGTAGTCCCTGAGTATGCAGGAAAAAAAGACTTGACACCAGACTTATAGACTGAGACCTTGCAGATTCTGATCACATGTACTGTAACTTGCTACCATTGCCACATCAAGTCCATGAGGTGCTTGACTGCAATGCAATAGTGTTAGACTTAGACTGACTTTATTAATCCCAGAGGGAAATTCAAGAAATGTGCAATATGCAGTATGGCATAGTACTGTATGTGATATGTGCAAGGATTGACAATGGACAATATGCAGACTTGAACTTTACCTATTATATGAGCATTTACTTGTAATACATTGATTGAACTATGTGGAACAGATCTAGGGGCAGTCGGTCTATGAACTGGTAATTTTGTATACTGACAGTGATGCAGTAGGCTGACAGTAGGTGTGTAGCATGTTGTACGCAGCTAATAAAAAAATAGGTTTTGCTGTTTGCAGGTCCATGGTGGCCTTCGGGTGTACAGGAGGAGCAGTGAGCTGAGTTTATGTAGTTACCTTCTGAGAAAATAGACAGACTGAGTCCATGGTCCAGTTTCTCCCACAGCTCCTTTAATGACTGCAGTGATTCCTCTGATGACAGCCGACACCTGGACAGTCCTGAGTGGGGCTGGGACTGTGGCTGGCTGAGCGGAGAAGAGTTCTCTTTGTTCATTGAGCTCTAAAGAAGAAAGGAGCAGGGGACTCATTTTTAAAGTCTTAAAACAGAGATAACTAAACTGAATTTGTTTTGTTGTACATTCTATTCTATACATTTCATTTCATTTTATTTTATTTTTTTACTGTTGGATACTTCATAAATGTATATACAAAAATATGAGTATTTAAAAAAGAAACTACAGTTTTGCAACAACATACACACATTCAGGCTGAGCAGTGAACTGGGTAGTTGATTTTGACAATCAGTTGATGCAGTATTTGAAGCTGGGCTGTTACCTCAGACCTGTATGTGGTTTTGTGCCCTTGGCAGGGGTTGGCAGGCTCTTTTGTGAGAGGACCATGGTTGTTGGTTCCTGGGAGGGGCTGCTGAGCAGCAGCGCCAGCCTTCTGCTTCAGAGCATACTGCAACTCCTGACAGCACACAGCAACAGACATTAGTGGACGTATTGTGCTCTCTGGTGGTATCTCAAAGAAATACAGAACTCTTTCAGATCATAACCCCTAATGAACCCCTGATATACAATCGCTTTAGTGAAAGTGTTCAGACTTTTTCACTTGATACACATGTTATTGTGTTGTAGATTTAATTTTGGTTATGATTGCCATTTTCCCAGTCTACACTCAAAAAATCAAAAAGAAGAAAGAAACTAATGTGTGATGTAGAGAATATAAGCCTTTGAAAAGTTTATCAACAATCAATGGATTTAAAGAGAGTTGTAAAACTGAGTTGGCACAGATACCTGTGTGGTGAGCTGATACTGTAGCTGTTCCAGAACAGACAGCCGGTCATGTTGGTCTCCTTGTCTTTCTGTGGAGGTGTCTCTCTCTGGCTCCACTGGTTCTGTTAGACAAATAGAGTTCTGTGGGTTGTTTCAGGTCTGCTTATAATGCTCACTCCAGTCTTTGCTCCTTCATCTTCAGGATGGAATCCCAGAAAATTTTGGAGGTTTACAGTCAATGAAGCTGTTAAAATTCAAAGGAGTGAGGAGACTCATAGAAGAGTTTGGAGTGAAGAATCACAGGTGTAATCTACCAGACAGTAACATCCTGCTGATCCGAATCCTTCTGTGTTCAGCTTAAGTGGTTGTAAAAGCAGTGGCTGAATGTTGTGGAACTTGCATTTCTGGAGTATATATAATACAGTATGACTGCAATGCTGTAGATTTAGGTAAACTGATTGTGGAGAAACTAATAAGCACCAGTGGTAGTTCAATAAACATCCAGATATTTCCTAAAATCTAAATCCATTTCTTCTTCATCAGCCAAAATACTTGACTTCCTAATGTCTTTTCCAAGTGCATCTAAACTCATTCAAGTAAGACAAAAACCCAGATTCCTATAAGCAGACTCATGGTTATTATTATGAGTGAAAGCATTCTTCGTAGTACTGGTACAGTCAGTTCTTATGTAATTATTTTTACACATTTGATAGATAACCCCTACATATTTAACAATGGAATGCTGTACATGTGCTGCAAGGTGGTGCAGCAGTTAGCATCATTGCCTTGAAGCAACAAGGTCATTGGTTTGCGTCCCAGTGAGGACACCCGGGATCTTCAGGCATGAAGTTTACATGTTCTCCCGTGCAGCATGGGTTCTCTCCGGGTTCTCTGGCTTCCTCCCACAGTCCCAAAACACGTTGAGGGTAATTGGTGATTCTAAATTGTCTGTAGGTGTGAATGTGAGTGTGCTTGGTTGCCCTGACTTCACCCTGAGTCAGCTGGGATAGGCTCCAGCCCCCTGCGACCCTAGTGAGGATTAAGCGGTGTATAGATAATGGATGGATGGATGCTGTACATCATGAGTTACTTGCTGCCTTCTCAAACTATGCTGGAGCAAGTACTATGAAATAGAAAATGGCTCATTAGGCCCTTTGGTTTTTGCCTTCATGGGGAATGCTTGAGTTAAAAAACAGTACAGGAACCCTCAAAATGTTGCAGTGCACACAGGGCACTTTGAACCTCTATATAGACATATGCTACATATACATTATAATCAACAAATTTAAATATTTTAATTTAAAAGTTTGGTTTTATTATTTTAAATTTTCAGATGCAGCTTGGTCAGGTTTGGGCACCAAAAGTATTTGGTTAAATTTAGAAAAAGATCATGGTTTGGAATTAAGTTGACCCTTTTACAACATTAACCATGTGTGCTCAAATCCCTGTATGTGCGGTTGCCTGTACCTTGAAAAACTTCTCATTCAGATAAACTGTACTACTTGAGGGTCCATGGAGGCCACTAGTCTGTGCCATTTGGGATGAAGGAGCTACAGTGAAAATTCACTCAAAGGACACCCGGCATGAGGCAGATACTCAAAACACCGCCCAGCTTATGGGACTTTGTAAATATTGTATTCCTACAATTTGCGTCGTTCTATATGTTCTTTGAGGGTGAAAGTGATGAGGCCCCTAATGAGCCATTTAGTGTTTAAGAAAGGGCCTTTTACTCACACCTGAGAGATGAATGACTCTGTGAGAGAATACAAATAACCTAATAACAAAGTTATGATAAATGATGACAGATGACAGATGGCTGCAGATACTAACCAGCAAAGCTTTAGTATTATGTCCAAAGACACTGAACAGATGAAGCAAATAGAGGCTAAATATTACTGAAATGCTTGTAGATTGCAGGCTATAAACTGGCAGGGCAGGAGAGTTTTTTACTGCATGATCGCAGAGTTTTTTTGTGTGGAAGAGGATAGAGGGAGGAAACTTCTGCAGGTGGACACAAAGAGGACAGGACAAATACTGCTAACCCAGTGTGGACACCAGAAGCATCACAGTGGCTGGAATGTCAGCTGTCTGACTGCCAACACCTCATCAAATTCTTCACATATAGTCAGCATAAGAACACCTTAACACCTCTGCTTGCACACCAGAAAGACATGAAATGGTTACAATCCACACTTACATTTTCAATAAAATATAACAGTGTGTCTATTTAACTTCTTTGGTTTGATCTTAGAATGTAATGGAATTCGACAAGCCAACCGGAATGAATGAACAAGTTGAATCTTGACTTTGTACAATGTTTATGGTTGTTAAGGTCTATGGAGAGATGCCAGGTGTCCATCTTTTCTGTACCATTTTTAATATTTTGCATTGAAAAGGTGGCAAATCCTTAATGAAAGATCCATCCATCCATCCATTATCCATACACCGCTTAATCCTCACTAGGGTCGCGTGGGGGAGAGAACCCACGCTGCACGGGGAGAACATGCAAACTCCACGCAGAAAGATTCCGGTGCCCCCACCGAACCGGCAACCTTCTTGCTGCGAGGCAACAGTGCTACCAACTGCGCCACCCTGCAGCCCCCAAGTACTAACTGGGCCTGACCGCACTTAGCTTCCGAGATCAGACGGGATCGGGCGTTGTCACAGTGGTGTGGCTGTAAGCTTATTGAAAGAGGAATATGTCTAATTATGTTTTACCAACAATGAAGTTCTATTACTCAAACAGGTTCTAAAATATCTAAGCTACTTAAAACCTAGCTTCCTTACATAAATGCCAAATGAGCTGTCCCTGTAACAAACACTCCGTGTGTGTGTGTGTGTGTGTGTGTGTGTGTGTGTGTGTTGGTGAGTGTGTGTTAAACTGTACCCAGTGGTCCAACAGTGGTGAGCTGGGCTCGAAGGCAGTTACCAATCTCTATTAGCTGCTGTTTCTCTCTACTCAAACGGGCAATACAGGACACTGCCTGCTTCAGTCTGCTATGTTGGAGAGAAGAGCCGCTTTTAGCACGGTGGACATTTTTGAACACACCGCCAGACATCTGACCTGAGGCCTGCAGCTGCAAATACAGGTTCTCGTCATAGAGTTGTTGCACTGGTGCACTCTGAAAGGAAGATGAGATGAGCTACTTTAGACATTTGCATGTTACAACAGTGATGAGTTTGGTACTAAAGAGATCAGCAGCTGTAATTCAATAGCACTGATTCAGGAAGTAATCTGGATGGAACTGACAAGTTAACTTCAACTATGTTGATTTCCTTTGGTACCTGTTCTGTGATGTTTGCGGGAGCAGACTCCACATGTGCCACTCTGAGCTGCTTTATTAAAGCAGGGTTACTGGCACCTTCATCCAGACACAAACCACCTGAGGATTGATAACAAAAACCAGGGGAAAAAGATAAATGAAGGCAAACTAGTTATGGCTATGTAGCGTCCTGTACAACATTTCAGCAAAGTGCTGTATGCATAAGTTTTGAGAAATGTGTGCTGAACACACCTGCTGGGCTGACTTTGGAGAAGATGTCATTGGCTTGAGCCACCAGTCCAGTGGCCACCTCCATATTAACTGAACGTGTGTTGGAGGTGGCAACTGAGGATCCTGGTTGCTGAACTGGCTGCGGACAAGAGGCCTGTGTCTCAGCTTGGGGCCTGGGTAGGAGATGGCTGAGACCCTCCATGTCCTTTCTCATCTGGGTAACCACAGCACGCAGGGTGTTGTTCTGCACCTGTAGACGATGAATCTCTTCTGATGCCAGAGAGTCTACCTTTGGTGTGAGACCCTGTGGATTGACAAAGACACATTCATCTGTAATGAGTAGTGAACTTTATACTTCATGTTTAAATACATGTTCCTTAAGTTTTACAGTAAGTGCTGCATTTTTGGGGCAAATTTACTACAGATTTGTGGCTGTTCTGCATAAAGTTTACAGTTAACACTTTAAGTTGAAAGATTGGCAGGGACAATTCTGAAGTAACACTAACATGGTCTGTAGATTCAAAGTAGCCCAAAGACAGCACCAGTTCGAAGCTACTAAAACAGCACTTGGCTATAGGAGAAAGGAGAAAGACTCATCATTCCATCATCCTTGACAAACTGCACAGGGGTGAAGTGCATACAACAGGCCTACCAAACTACTTGGTGAAAAGATCTCACATCAAAGCTCAACAACATAAAGCCATGCACCGATCCACTGGAGCCACTCTTTCTCTGATTTCAGTTACAATACAGGATTTATGTTAGCTGGTCTTAACCTGTTTTCACCTGGTAAAATGTATTTCAAAAAATTATAAATTAAAAGCATGAATGTGAGTGTGCTTGGTTGTCTGTCTCTAAGTGTAGCCCTGTGATAGACTGGTGACCTGTCCAGGGTGTCATCTGCCTTCACCCTGGGTCAGCTGGGAAAGACTCCAGACCCCCTGCGACCATAGAGAGGACAAAGCGGTGTATAGAAATGGATGGATGGATGGATGGCTGGATGGATGGATGGATGGATGAATAAATTAAAAGCTTACTGGTCAGAATGTTGAGTAATAATGCCATGAGATGATGGGCAGTGATGATGACGCTCCACAATCAGTGTTGTACCTATATATGCTTGAACATGCTCATATTTTTGCTTTGGGTATCTGTTGGCAACTACAGAATGTGAACGTCAGGAAGATGGAGGCCAAGGAAACTTGAGAAAGACTTGACTGCAGTGTTATTGTGAAAAAAAAAACAAAAACAAAAAAAAACAGGAGGAAATAAAATCTATGACACTTAATAGATTCCAGGGGACGTTGGTCCTGTTGGATCCAGTCTTGTTGACACTGGGTTCAGACCTGTGATTAGCTATAGATGAATAGGCAGGTATTAGAATCAACCAGCAAGGCTCTTTAATGCTTGTTTTCATCTTCATCTTTCTAGGAGGCGGGCACAGATGTAGGTAATGGTAACAGTGAGATAAGACAGACCAATTAAATTAGAGATTAGATTAAATTAGTTTTAGAGATATACAATGACTCTTTTTTATTTATGTATGTATTTAGCACAATTTATTTGATTTTGTTCATTTAAAATATTTGTTTATACACCGACTTGTTTAGTGGCACATGCTTCACATGTAGGCTACACTACACCAGTAGATGGTGTATTTCAGTCATGACCTAAGTAGGATTGTAGGGGTCTCTTAGTTGTAACCTGTCATAGTCACTGAGGAAGGCATCTTTCAAGCGTACACCTGACAAGAAAAGCAGAAGAATGACAAATTTGTGAACAGGAGTGTATAGTTTCTGTAAGGGACTCACTCCCTTGCAAGAAATCCTCTGTTAATGTCACACCAGTAGTTAGTTTAAACTGCTGAGAAATACAAAGCATCCCCACTTTTTGTGGGACAGTGAACTTCAAAGTTCAAAACTGTGAACATGAATTTGTTCATGTTTATCTGTGCGAACTTAACTTTGATCAAGCTTTTGTAAAGTGTAAACTTACACAACACTCTCCATGGTTGTGGAACTTTTGTAGAAGCGTGCAGAGTGTTTATTAATGAGTCCAGAGTTGTGCTCTGGCAGGACTTCATTGACTAAAATTGTTTATGTTCTACCTGGGTCAAGTAGAAGTGGACAATTTGATTCTGCAGGGAGGGGCTTCTCTCTGCTGTATCAAATTAATTATTACAATTGTGGCATTTGCATTGCTAACTGCAATCAGTTTTTTTGTATTCTGTCCGAGGGTGTCTATCGCCTGTCAAGCACAATGACATCATTGTGCATCTACGTTTACACACCCCTGGGTGCCAGAAAACAAATCATTACTAAAATGAGGTTTTAAGAATTTAGCTACATCTATGGCTTCAAACGTGGATTTACACAATTGAAAGGGTAAACTACTTTGGTCAGCTTCACATTAAAGTCCTCCTCCAGGCACTGATTAAATGATACAGAACTAATGAAAGTCCCAGCAAGTTGGCAGACAGCAGAAATGCTTAGCAACTGCATTGACTGCTCATCTTGTGTGTTCTATTTTCTAAAAAATACCATTTGGACATGTTAACAATTTTAAAAATAACATTAGATTTTCAACAGGAGTCCTTTAACAATAGGCTTAAAACTGACAGTCTAAGTCACTGCATTGATTTATGTTGACAACTACACACATCAAAATAGAGCTAAACATAAATGTCAGACGATAGTATATGATGTGTGTGGTGATGACAGGATGATGTGTATCTATGCCAGGCTACAGGAGGTTCAGGATCTACTAATTTCCTATATGAAGTTCAGTTGTTCAGAACAGGGTACAGTGCAGTGGATACAGTGGAACATCCCGAGTCAGCAGAGGAGAGCATTTACATAGAGCAATTGATGGAATTTACCCAGCCAGTTTTGTCCCACTGATGCTCTCTAGCCAATAGGTGCTTCAGCACTGGAAATGTTTTTAGGTGTCACTTGTCACTGTGACATTTTGATGTGAAAGTGAGTCTAGGGGTGGTTGGTTCACTGACCCTGTTGCCCAGCTGAATGATCTGCTTGCTCTCTTTATGTTGACTATAGGCAAAATGATAATCGTCTTAGAATGTTTATTGCTAAAGAAACTACAGTTTGAGAAAGGGACATATCGCTCAGTCCCAATGATGATACACATCTGACTAATAAAAAGTATAGTTTTTTTCCCATTACAAATCTTTTTTTGCTTTGGCACCTGTTGTCTGTGCAGCCTGGATGTGTGACCATTTGTATGATACTTTTCACTTCAGTCAATTTATGTAACTTACGTCCTGTTCTCCTTATAACATGCGTAGTAATGCTTGATCAACACATTCAACACTGTATATTTCCAACATACACATGCTGGAACATTCCCCATGAATTTATAACATACAGCATATTGTATTTATATGATGCACAAATATACCACGGCTTGCTATGTAGAGCCTCTTTCCAGGTATTTAGCTTAGGTAGATTTTACAGTCAGCTGAGAAGATTTACATGGACACATGCATGTGACATGGGCCTGGTATGTTTTCCCTCCAAGTGTCTGGGGAGCTCTTACAGGCTGGTATGTTGGGAAGGCACCGAGCCGGACTGAAAGTCTATCATACCTCTCAGGATGTTCGAGGAAAAGGGCAAAGGCCAAAAACTGAACAGCTCTAAACACACTCTTGTGTACAGGCGCTGTAGAAGCTAGCCTGTAATAGGTTAGTTAGCCCTTATGTGGATAATTACGGGTGGGACAGGCAGTATATTTTGGCCAAAAATTCCAAAAGTAGCTTTGACCAGATTGTACTTCTGCACCTCCTCTTGACTCTGTTTTAAGGCTTTAGAATTTCTTGCCTGTGATGGAAGGCTTCAGCCAATGACAGGCTTTTTTACCCAAGGTATGTAAGTATGTGCAAAGCACAAAGTCCAAAGGGCTTTGAGAGCTGATCTTCACTTAAGAGAGCTGGGTTTAAATCCTGTGCAAAGCCACAAGTAGATGTTGCCCTTAAATGTGACTGTTTTTGCATATATGAAGCACAAATAATTGTTATCCACATCTTCATCAAGTGTGATCCAGACCTCCTTATAATACATTGTGAATAAGATATTCTTCAATTAACTCAAAGCAATGATTCCTCAAGAGTTACAACATTTACTTCACACTGCCAAGTTTATGGAGTCAGGGTAAAAATAGTGCATAACTGGACAGTTGGATTTGTGCCAAGGCTGATACTTGACGACAGATGATCTGCACTAGCTGAAGGATCATTTTCATTTGAGTATCATGAAAAGCAAACTGACAAAGAAGTGGAATGGAGATGAATGGTAAGACAAGACAGAAGTTCTGTTTTTCTAATCATACAGTATTAGCCCCTGAAAGGCTGGTTATACGGAAAATGCATCCAGGGAACAGCTGCAAGATTGTGTCTCATTTTGTCCTATGCAACAGATACACAGTGCGCAAACATGACATTTCAGGACAGTGGAGGAGGAAAGGTCTTGAAATGTCAAACATGAAAAGCATTTGCCCTAAGTTAAAATAGTGGCAACCTGCAACATGATATGTTCATGTAGAACCTTTATCATGAAAATGGAACCTGTTAATCTACATGCATGACTCTATGACATCATGCCTAGACTGTACCACTAATGTAGCTTAGACAAGTGTGATATTGAAAGGTAAAGATGCTAGTATTCATAAAACAACTTTTTAGGGAAGTAGAAGACCTTTTAGCCCTTAACCGCCACAAAAGTCTTAGTCATCATGCTCTGTTGCTAACTACACCTCCATAATCCTCTCTGCTTGCCAACACAGAATTGCAGGATTTGTTTGGGAATCACAAGCAAAAGTCCCTGCAGTTCAGAGAGCAAACAGTCTTAACAGAGACAGTCCATCCATCCATTAGCTGTACACCGCTTAATCACGGGGGGGCTGGAGCCTATCCCAGCTGACTTAGGGCGAAGGCAGGGGACACCCTGGACAGGGTTACACTTAAAGACAGACAACCAAGCACACTAACATTCACACCTATGGACAATTTAGAATCACCAATTAAGCTCAACATGTTTTTGGACTGTGTGGGAGGAAGCCGGAGAACCCGGAGAGAACCCACACTGCATGGGGAGAACATGCAAACTCCACGCAGAAAGATTCCGGTACGTGAACCGGTAACCTTCTTGCTGCGAGGCAACAGTGCTACCAACTGCGCCACCCTGCAGCCCTAACAGAGACAGTGGTTTTGTAAAACCCTTTTAGTTTGACAGATAGGAATGAGATTCAGGTAAAGTTCCAAGAGCAAATGGCGACATTTATTGCTCAGACAACATTCTATGAGACACAGCAACAACCAAAACCCCTCACGGAAAGCAACTAGCTGCCTTTTATACTCTCCACAATACATGTGAATAGCTGGAAGAACCCCACATTGGTGGAACCAAGACCGTATGAAGCCAGACAGGATGACCAGTCCCCTCTGCTTCCTCAATCACCCTCTCCAAACTATCACCATGAAGGAATGTGGACAAATATTCATTTAATTTATAATGTGTGCCAGTAATCTATGAACTCATACCACTGCAAAATATGAGGAAATGGAACCCTTGGTCTCCACTGCAAACCCACCTTTTTGGACAGAGGGAACTGCTTGTGCCACACTGAATCGTTTGTTGTGGGATTTTTAGAATTGAACAAAAGATAAAACAGATTTTTATCGTTACATAAAAGACAAACTTAAAGATATGATTGGGAAGGTTGAGTAAATGTGGAAATAAGACTAAAATGTAATGTGTAAAAGATGAGCATAAAGAAATAATGTGGGTAAATAATATCATGTGAAAACAAAAACAAAGGATATGAATATCTACTAAAGGCTAAGACCTGCTGGCAGGGTGGGATATAGCAGGATGGACACGCATGCGCTCTCCTCCACGCTGCGAGTTCAGTTAAGGACACTATGGCCTGGAAATGACCCAGTAAAGATGACATCCAGAAAATCATAAGAAGCCCACCACTGGGGGGTACAAGCAGGAACCCCGCAGAGTCTTAAATTACGCTGTGCTAAGCAGGAAATAAAGCTGACTTCGGGCTCTCTGATAGGTATCAAAGAAATCAGGTTGGGGTTTTTCCATAGTAGGAAGGGAGTTGGACGAAGTTCGCAAGTATAATGCATTGTTAGCCTGCCTAATCTCGAGATTTTGTTCATGTTTGTCCGTGCAGCCTCTGTTTCGAATAAACATTATTCACATCAGACTCTGACGACAATTTTTTTTTCCTTCTCGTAGGACTTTTTTGGGATCTGAAGTACCTAGCTAAGGATCGTTATTTCGGTTATATGTTCTGACAACGCTGCCTGATCATCGCTGGCACAAACCAGGCAAGCCGAGTCACAACATATCATGCATCCTCTGGCCACTCAGTCTAAAACTACTGATTTGATTATTTACTATTTCCTGAGTCTTAAAAATTTGTATATATATAAAAAAAAAATCATCCAACACATACTTAGTTTTAACCTCAAGCAAATATTCAACAAACCCTCGACCTACTTGCTTAAGCCCTGGTGCTCTCATAAGTGATAACTTTAAAAGGTAATTCAAAAATAAGTTGTGCCCTTGATTTGATTTACAACTTCTGAGGCTAACACTCATTTCATCTGTCCATTCGGCATTTTTATATCATCTTCAAAATGGACTTACAACTTGGTTACTTATTCACCCACCATGTTTTTGTATTCAATTCTATTCAAAGGTGCTTTATTGGGAAGAAAGTTTTAAGAAACAATGTTGCCAAAGCATCACAATACAATTAGTCCAAATATTTAGACAGTACACAACTACAGTGACATACAGCATGAAGCTTGATACATTTTAAATATATGTATGTACAGTGTATCATATGTATGTGTCTCACACACACATGAATGTGCTGTGTGTGTCCAGGTCCATTGTCCCTCAGGTTGTGGCATATTGTTCTGACTGTTTTACTTCTCTTCTCTGTTTGAACTTGTGCTGTTTTTTCCAGATATTTTTTCACTGACTAAATGAAGGTACAGTTCAGAGACTCACAGGTTTTAAGTACTTAAGCTTTTGCGGTTGACGATATTTTTCATCTGATATTTTCTTAGGTCTTTTATGATGGTCTATCAAACTAAAGACCCAAGTCCTCCTAATTCTGTGTGTGTACCTGTACAGGTGTAAAAACAAGAAATCCATGCCTGCCTGTTGGACAGTTGTACCAGAGTTTGCTTAAAGTCCTACTAAAAAACTGTTTACATTGTTTGCTTTGCTGTTATTGGTAGGGTAACACCTTCTAATGGTTCTATTATTCTGCACAGTGTAAGTTAGATGGATTCTCACCTGTATTGCATGATCTCTCTCCGTTCTAACAGAATGCAGTAAGGCAGTCAAACCCTGCAGTTCTTGTTCTTTCTCCTTCAGCTCTGCTTTAGCCTGACAGAGATTAAAAACAGATTAAGTCTTTACTGACAACAATATCAACTCTCTTAAACAGGGATAGAAACAAAGGTCTAAGAACACTGACAAAGATTAACACACTCATTGCCCAAACAAGTGGCAGCATGCACTATAAAAAAAACATTGCAATATTTTTTACAAGCAAACATTTGATCCTTCTAAATATGGTGGCACACTTGCACACAACCACACGGAAAAAAATGTGAGGTTTTTTTTTGTTGTTGAACTCTTATTAAACAGAAATAAACTCATGTAGGTGTCACATTATTGTCCACGAGTCTTTTCATCTGCTTGTGGGCTTGTTTTGTATATTTCCCTTTTCATAACCCTCCACAACATTTCAGTTGGATTACTATCTTGGCATTGAACAGGTCATTCAAGGACTGGACTAAGACACACACACACACACACACACACACACACACACACTACCTCCATTGTGTTGTTATTGTCCGTGTTGTGTTGCATTGTTTTGTTTGGGGTGTTCAAATTGTACATGTTTGCACAACCTGTTTTTTATATTGCACGACTGTCCACATTTCTATTTCTACTTTTATTTTCTTCTATTTTTTGTCTTATTTTATCTTATCTTTTTGCACTGCATTCTTTGCACTAGCACTTTAGCTCTGGATCTGGGAAACGCTGTCTCATTTCACTGTGTACTGTACAGCTGTATGTGGTTGAAATGACAATAAAGCCCTTTGAATTGAATTGAATTGAATTTCCTTGCAAGCCTCTATTTGTTTTCTTGTATAATCTTTTTCTGATTTAAGATGCAGGCACTTTGATAGCAATATTTGCAAGAGTTGCTCGCAGATCCCTAGGGGAAATTCTGGGGTTCTTGGGGACTTCTTTTAGTATCAGACGATCTAATCTTAGGCTGAATTTGTGAGTCCTGAATCATATTAATAGTAGTAATGTAAAATCTGTGCCACTGATTTTCCTGAAAGTGCAATAATTTCAAGGACACTTAGTCAAGTTTTCTCCCAAGTAAACCCAACAACCTGCCTTTTAGACCCAATTCCCACACCCCTTTTAAAATCTTTTTATGGATTTTTTGAGGAACAGATTTTAAACATCATGAATTGCTCTCTTCAGACGGGCGTCTTCCCCACCGCCTTTAAAACGGCGGTGGTGAAGCCCCTTCTGAAGAAGAGCAATTTGGATCCCACTGTTTTTAATAACTACCGACCCATATCCAACTTACCTTTATTAAGTAAAATTTTAGAAAAACTGTTTTTTAACCAAGTCAATGACTTTTTAATCAGAAAAAAACATTTTAGAAAGACATCAGTCTGGTTTTAGGATGAACCACAGTACCGAGACAGCACTTTTAAAGATTTTAAACGACATCAGGTGGAATTTTGATAACAAAAACTTAACAGTGTTGGTTCTACTGGATCTAAGCGCTGCTTTTGATACAATAGACCATCACATTTTATTAAATACACTTAAGCACCTGGTCGGCCTCTCTGGTACTGTTTTTAACTGGTTCAGCTCACAGACCGATGTATTTATGTAAATATGGATACATGTTCCTCAGGGACCCATAAAATCAGGTGTGGGGTTCCCCAAGGTTCAATTTTAGGCCCCATTCTTCTTTTTAATCTTTACATGCTTCCTCTTGGGGACGTCATCAGGAGACATGGCATCAGTTTCCATGGCTACGCTGATGACACACAGCTGTACGTTGCCGTGTCTCCTGATGACACAGGGCCAATAGATACCCTTTTTAAATGCATTTTAGATATCAAGTCATGGATGGCAGCGAATTTCCTACAGCTTTCTAATCAGGTTTTTAATTTAACTTTTAATTCTTTTTACATTCTTGTCATTTATTTATCTTTGTCTTATGTATTTTACTCTTTTAACTTTCCCTTTATCTTACATAGGGCTTTTTATTCTTAAAGTTTTTCGTTTTATTTCCAGTGTTTCCTTAGGGGTGTCCTCCACACTGGGGGCTGTGTGTGGTCTGCTGCTGGGGGTTCTGTCTGCGGGTCCCTTTGGCCCGGCTGATTGGGGGGCTCCCCACCTCGTTGTGGGGATCCCCCTGTCTGCCGGGTCGGGGGTCCGGGTGCCGGCGCCCCCAGTGTTCATGGTCTGCAACTCCTCCCGGTGTGGACGACCCCAATGGTAGCGTTTCCCACAATCCCTCAGTGCCATGCCACGCCTCTTTTAGTCTAGTGGTGAGGGTGTGTACGTGTGTGTACGTGTGTGCGCAATTGCATTTGCTGTATGTGTATGCATGGAGGGTGGGAGGGACGGGTTTATTTTATTTTTTAAATGTTGTAATGTTTTTAAATTATGTCATGTTTTTAAATGCTTTGTTGTTTTACATGAAAAGTGCTATATAAACAAAATTTGATTGACTGATTGATTGATTGATAATTTCTGACAATCAATCGATCAATCAATCAATAAAATGCAGTTCTTTTTGGATTTCCAACTCTTTTTTGTAAATTTTTTTTTTTTTTTTAATTTGAGAGTGCAACATACTTTAAAGCATCCTGGTAACAATGGCACTGCAAATAGTGACACTATAAATAACACCATGGTGTGCAGTAACAAGTACACTGGTCTGGGAAATGTTTTGCACACATTTGAAATTGGAACAGCCTTAGAGTGCAACAGCAACACGTAAGTAGATAATAGTTTAAGTTTAGCAATATACAAACATCTCTATCAATGTACAGTAACTTACTCTATGAAGATATATTTCATGATATTACAACAGAATGTCAGATTCAAATAAACTAAACAATCAGTATGGCTGCACTCTTTACATTCATTGAGAATTGTAACTTTTTTCATTTAATTTGGGAAATCCAGCTGTGTTGGTGTAGTAGTATTTACAAGATGTGCCACCACTGTTGTAAATCGTGTGTTACATTTAACTTCTGTTGTTTACATCGTATTTAATAGGGAGAGCAAAGTCAGTATAAAAAAAAAAACGTCTGAGTAAGTCTGAGCAGCTGTGGTTCTCAAACCTTTTGTGCATCACTGCAGAAGTGAAAATTAGAGGCAATCTGTATTTGCATTCGCTGTGGCTGAAGTCTACACCAAATTTCCTGTGTGGGTTTGTGTCATGTATGAGAGACTAACCTGGTCTCTAGCGTCAGTCAGGTCTTGTATTAAATGCTCATTGGAAAGGTAGTGTTCAGCCTTGATGTCCTCATAGCGTCTCTGACAATCAAGCTCCACTTGGACTCTAGTCTGTTCCAAGGCCCTCTCTCTCTTCAAACCAGCACTCAGTTCCTGCTTGTACCTTAAAACAAACACATAGAAATTTAACAGATCATAAGAACAACTCAGACCAGGTCATAATCTTCATTTTGTCAAAGCTATGTAATTGTGCTGTGCCTAATTTATCTATTCCTTTCAATTTCTTTCTTTACATTTCTCCCTGCTTGCCTCCATTTTCCTTTTGGCTTCTCACCTCTCAATTTGTTCCCTGTTTTTCTCCAGCTCAGCTCTGAGTTTTGTTTCTCTCTCCTGCATGGTGATAATTTCTGTCTCTTTTACAACCATCTCAGTGGAGACCTGTTTGATGTAGTGGTCCCAGTCAGTCCGGGTGGCTTCTACCTCCATGTGAAGCCTTTAAAAAAAAACACACACACACACACACACACACACACACACACCAATGGCAGCACAACTGTCATGCCAAGAGCTACTTGGTGTCCTTTCCAAGTACGCTTTGACATGTGTGTCATGATTTTCATTTTCATCCTTGTTTCACCTGTGTCTATCTCACCTCTGGATTGTTTCATCTTTCTGTTCCATGGCCTTCTGCTGATCTTCCTGTACGCATCGTGCCTGTGCTGCCAGAACGTCTATATTTTTCTGTAGCTTGATGATCTGTTTCTCAGTCTTCCGCAGCTGCTTTAGGTTGGCCTGATGCTGAAGCTCCAGCTGAGCATTACGTTTTTCCAGGGACAAGACCATATCCTCATATCTTGAAAGAAACAGCCATATGGTTAAAGATTATGAGAAATTTTGAGGTACTAGAAAGGCCTTTCATACACAGACAATTTGGCTTTTATGTACAGGACAACATGATAACGTCTTACATCATTCATTACCAACCCTTTCTTCATTGTCCAGTGCACCAAAGATGGCTTTGTGCATGTTGAATGGTGGGAGAGATTGGGCCTTATATATGAGTTGAGAATAACAGTGGTCCAGATTCTGCTTATTGATTATATGTGGAATATGCTGACTGAAGTCCAACAAAAGTTTTGTAAGGTTGTTTTTGCAAAAATCTCCAGTCCTGAAAGCAGCGTCCAGGTACATGGCCCAGTGGTCCTCTTTTATTTATTTATTCTTACAATTTCCTGGAGTATAATAACATACAGAATGATGAATGGAACAATAAACTGTTCTTACCAGTAGTACAGCTGCAGGGTTATTTATTAAATTATTTTTGTTGTTAACTGTATTTGTGTTAATTGTAATTGTTCATATTATGCTTGTTTATTGATGTTTTCATTTTATTATCTTTATTGTTTAAATAAAATCCCAATATATGGAAACAGCTGCACTCTGTTTACTATGCATGCTGCTCATGGCTAGAGGTGTTTATCTATAGAAAATAACTTTCTGACACTGTTTAGGATAATGACACTATTGGTGGCAATCAGTCTCATGTTTCACTATTATTACCAAATCTGAAAATTTGTTTCATTTTCTCTCTCGTCATACTCATAAAGTATCTGCCAGCGCCAGCAACTGGTTCTGAGTACATGAGTGAGAGGAGCTTGTATTTATTGACTTACTTCTTACTGTGTTCATCTTTCTCCTTCTTCATGTTGGTCTCCATCCTTTTCAGCTTTTCCTCAAGCTCCTTTATCCTGAGACAGAGGGTAATTTCTACTTGTTATAACACTTTTGCATAAGCTCCGCACACATATGAAAACACGTAAACACACTTACACGTTACAGGAACATACCGCTTGTCCTTTATAGCAACGGTGTCTTTGAACTCCTGGTCTTTGTGTTGTAGTTGGGTCTTTATCTGCTGACAGAGGTTCTTGGATGTCTCGAGAGCCTCTGTGGCCTGCAGGTGAGCCTGGTAGTGAACTTCAGTCTCTTTAGACAGCAGCTTAACCTGGACAAGGACACACACATGCAGCAGTACATGATGATGACAAGAAAATCATACAATTTGCTATCTTATCTAAATTATTTAGATTTGGAATGCTACCATGAAATATAATTATAGTACAGTATGCTGCAAACATCACAAATCTGGTATTTGTGGACAGCATGAATAGACTTATTACTAAAGTGAAACACACTCTCCTCACCTTGATCTCATGAGACAACACCACAGCGCGCATCTCATCCATTTTCACGTTGAACTCATGTTCCTGCTGTTTCAGCTCACTGTCAAAAGTAGCAGTCATCTCCTGTTTTATCAAGGAAAATAATTAGATGTGAATTACTACAACTATTGCAATCTATTGCTGGATATTGTAGTTTCTGTAACCAAGCGCAACATCAGTAAGCACATTTCAGCCACTGCTAACCTCCACTTTGTATTTTACTGTGCCAATGCACTGAAGCACACACAGATGTGATGTTAAGATGTCAATACAGCTGTTTGTGTACTTTTTAACAAAGTAAGGAGAGAATGATAATGAATCTCACTCATCTTTCCTGATGTTGGGACACAGACATGCACATTCTTGGACATGTACTTTAGCCATGATAACAAAGCCAATGTACCAGACAACAGAAAGTGAGTCTTGTGTCTGTGGTCACCCTGAAGGTCTGACAGCTCTACTAGTTATACCAGTCATGCAACTGGATAGTTCCCTACTGTACTGAGCCAACTGTGAGGGGTTGTCACATGCACCATAATACTTTTCAGTGTTGGTTCAATGGCCCAGTGTGTTTTGTATGTATATATTCTTTATGGATTGTCTACCTACAGAAGGATGTATGTGCATGTTTACCTGTCTCTGTCGGACCAGTTGTTCTTCCACATCTCTTATTCTGCGCTGTGAATCCAATTTCATCTGGTCAAACTCCTTAATTTGGTTTTGAATTTCAGCATTCATAGAGCTGCACACATACAGGAAATAGGGAACATTTACTTTAACCTAACCCACCCTCAGTAATTTCCGATTTTCAGACAGATCTCAATGACAGATTGGAGATTGAATACTTCATTGCTGCACTGTATTTCAGGGTTTACCAACCTTCCAAAGTCAAAGCAACAACAAAGCAATCTAGTCTTTCTCTGAGCTGGTAAAAGCCTCTAAAAAAGGAAATCTGTCTGGTGACTTAAACAGAATAAATGACTCTTGTCCTGTTCATGCCTGAGTTTCAGTCAGCTCAAACTGCCACAAACAGTTTACTGTGTAATGTTCATCAGGCAGTGTGTCTGCTGCTCTGCTGACCCAGCAACCCTTTTACAAATGTTCTTACCTTTCTTGAAGATCAGAAGGTTTTGATAATTTTCCAGTTCCATAACTATTTAGGGAAGTTAAATATTCAAATTGATGTCTGCGCTTTATTAGCAATTTTCAGTATTTCACTCCTCTGTAGGTGTATTTGGCTTTACTGTTGATCTGGATAATCATCCTGGAAATGTTCTACCCTACCTCTGCACTCTACAAGGTTTACTGATCATCAATGAGCACAGTATCTCAACTAGTTTAACATTTGTATTGCCTAATATCTGATAAGGTCAATTTTTTAATGTTTTTTTTTTTCTATTTGTGGTTTAATTAGTGGTTAATTACTTTTTTTTTTACTTAGTTAAGTGAATGTTTTTTTTTAATATGTTCTGTCTTCATATGCGTGTCATATATTACTACTATAATACTGGCACAACCATGTCACCACTGCATAACGTCACAGACAGTGTTACAGTTTTTAAATCTGCATGTACTGATCGTGTCTATAATCTTTTCCCCCTATTTTCTATTCTCACTTTTTTTAAACTTGACTCACCGTTTGAGCTTGTCCAGCTGTAGTCTGTGCTGGAAAGAATTGTGGCGATTTTTGCTGAGCTCCTCCTGTCTTTCCTGAGCCTCTCTGGCTCTCTGCTCCTCCAGATTGGCAATCTGCTTTTGGTGCTGGTTCAGCTCTGCTTTTCTGATAACAACAGCAGCATATTAGAATTAGTGGGTTGCTGTTCCTCTTCAGTTACCGTTAATTAACTAACAGAATTTATTCGCAAGTTAGGGAAGGACTTTATTCTAGTAGAAGTTAACTAAAAAATAAACCAAACATACTCAATAAATTCAACAAAGCAAAGGAAATACAAAATTAAATGATTCTGTCTGACAAAAAGATTACTTGATTTATCAATCTGACAATGAAAACTCAGTTATTGTTTGACAATTTGGTATAAATGGAGCTGAGCAAATTGCACAGTTAAAACTGACTTCCCTCACTTTATTTTACTACTTAATCAGTAATGTGTGTGCATGCGTTTGTGTCTTTGTGGTTGTGAGTGTGAAGGCATACATGTACTGTGTGTGTCTAGGTCATTTACTGTCCTTCATGTTGATAGTGGTGTTACGTGCCAGAGGGCTTGTTGTGTGTGAGTGTGTATGTTCTGCCTCTCCTTCCCCCTCCTTTCTGTCTCATTGTCAGGTGCTACTGATCTAATTGGTATCCACCTGGAAAGCTGATTTCCACCTGTTGAGTTTGCTAAACAGATGCGGTGTGTTGCAGCTTAAAACCCGACCCATTGTCAGATCAGGAGAGCTGCCATCGTGACAACATGTTGCTTTGTATGTGAGACTTGTGTTTGTTTGCTGTAAACGTGGATGTACGTTTCTGTGGTGTTGAGGTTGGGATGCTCGGTAAGTTGGGTACCCCACATTATGCAGCATGCAGGAATTTTTTGTTAGACACACTAGAGTTATTCAACCCAGTCTCACGGCAATTTGTGAAATAGTCGTGACATTTAATCTATTGTTTCGTGTCCTGGGACACGATTTGCCCAACTTTGTCGTGTTCCCCCAGCATGAATTTCAAACCAATATATTTCAATTGGAATTATCTTTCATGTCTGGGACACGTTTTTCCCTATTAGACAGCGCATATACTGTAACGTTTTGTTGTTCTTTTCTTCCAACAGTCAGCATTAACCAATTTTACTGTTATGGCCCATCCACACTAATAACTATAGAGATCACTATACAGATGTGTGCGCCCACACTGACCAACATTAACATTTTGTAAACATTGGCGCTGCGTATAAACTCCATATTCATTCAAATAGAAAAGACAAGAAATATATCCAGGCACAGAGAAAATTTTCTGAGATCGCTCTGAAAGTGATCCCAACGATATCGTTCATTGCTATTATCATTCATTTGTGATAAAATATAAGTGCTTTTACTGTGTTTGGGCTACATGCTCGTCATCACTTTCATTTCTCTGTAAATGAATACAACTCTGAAAAGAAGGACACATGAAGGAAAACGGCGACTGGAAGATGTATTGTGATGGCAGCGATGGATAATCTGACTATGGTAACTGAAACGGCAGCGGTGAGGAATGTATCTGTAGCTTTGTGAAGCTTTTAACTAGCTCGTTGAGCTTGCTGGCTACATTAGCTACTAGTCTAGCCTAGCTGCTGCTGTGGCTGCTGCTTCTTCTTCTATTGATTTGGCGGTTGGCATCCAACATTGATGTGCATTACTGCCACCTACTGTATACACAAAAACAGTACAGACCCTGTAGGATGGATCTCTTCCGGGTCTACGACGAGGCTGTGCGGCGACTCTAGCAGGGTTGCCTTAGCAACGAGCGCAAATTTCCCCCAAACACTGCCAGTGTAATAAAAACACAAAAAATACCACAATACGACGTAATCTGTTACCCTTATTTCATACTACACGTATTATATTTTAACAGTAGCACATTTGTCAGTACTTCAATCCGTTTATTTTAGTTTATTAATACAAAAACACAACCCTAGTTGTAAACCCCAAGAAGAACTATATATTTCATGGCGTGTCCAATCACGTTATATTGTATGGCTACTGGAAGTTGTAGTTCTTTCTTCAAAATAGCTGTGTCTCCTAAATGGAGGGTAAAACTTGAAGTGCATTTAGGAGTTTACATTGATGATGAACATGTTTACCCAGGTGCTCAAAACACTGGGTATTAAACATGAGACGTCTAGCCCTTATCCTCCTAAAAGCCAGGTCACTGGAAAGGTTTCACCATACCAGGAAATCCATGTTGCACAAACACTGCTTTGAATCACAAAGGGATTGGAATGAAAGCATTCCCTTCTGTTTGCCACCAGTGAGGCTGTCCAGGAATCATTGGGTTTTCGTCCTGCAGAGCTTGTGTTCGGACATGAGGTACGGGGTCCATTGAAAGTTCTCAAAGAACAACTTGTTGAGCCTGACAAAAAGGTGAAAAGTATTCCAGAGTATGTTGCAAAACTCAAGGATCGTCTCCAACTAGCTTGTTCCTTGGCTCGAGATGCCCTGACCTCTTCACAGGTGAAAATGAAGCATCGCTATGACCAGAAAACAGTCACCCACTTGTTCCAGCCAGGTGACAAAGTTCTGATTCTCTTGCCTACACCCAGTTCAGCACTCTGCACTAAATTTTCTAGTCCTTATGTTGTAGAGAAGACACTCCATGACGTAAACTACGTAATTAAGACCCTGGACCACACAGGGTGTGTCATGTCAACATGATGAAGTCATACCGTTCCAGAGAGGATGAAACTGGGTTACCCACAGCCCATGAGGTGAAGATAGATTCCTCTCCTATGGCTTCCATCTCAGTGGTGAGCATTCCCGATGAAGAGTTGGTGATGCATAGTGCTGCACCACAAGGAGTAAGGTTGAGTAACTCAGAAGTGTTATCTCTTCCCCAGTCCTTGTCTCATCTTTCTGATGACTAGTGCGAGGACATTGTAAAACTTGTAAATGACTTCCCCAGGCTATTAAAAGACATTCCATCTCAGACCTCTGTTATTACTCATGATATTGTTTTGACTAAATCTAGACCAATTAAGCAGCGTGCTTATCAAGCCAGTCCAGCAAAGAGGGAAATCATGAAGAAGGACGCTGACTATCTCTTGAAAAATGGGTTTGCTGTGCAAAGTGCTTGTCCATGAAGTTCACCTTGTCTCCTGGACACAAAGTCTGACGGAAGTCCAAGGTTCTGCACTGACTACTACAAGGTAAACTCTGTAACTGTCCCAGATGCATATCCATTGCCCTCGATGGATGACTGCATTGATGAGATTGGTCCAGCAAAGTATGTTAGTAAGCTGGATATGCTAAAAGGGCAAGTTCCGTAAAGTCAACGTGTTTCTGATGTTTCAGCATTTGTAACACCTCACAGCTTCCTCCAATACACGGTCATGCCCTTTGGTATGTGCAATGCTCCTGCTACATTTCAGAGGTTAGTAGAAAAAGCACTGGGAGATGTTCCAAAATGCAGAGCACATTTAGATGACATTGTGGTATATTGTGATGACTGGGCTAATCACGTAGCTACATTGAGAGAAGTCTTTAAACGGTTGGCTAATGGACCTCTGACCCTCAACCTTGCCAAGTGTGACTTAAGGTACCATTACATATCTTGGTCAGCAAGTTGGTTGAGGGAAGGTGTGTCCTGAAGATGCCAAGGTTGCTGTTGTTGCTGATTTTCCTCCACCTGTCACTAGGAGAGATCTACGGCAGTTCCTTGGGATGGTT
>NW_007577886.1:0-28431 GCF_000690725.1 Stegastes partitus
TCTAAATAAAAGAAACACAGCAGACAGTAAAAGCATGTAAAATAGGATTTATTCTGCACCGTTAACACGTCAAAGCAGCACAGACATGCCGCCCTCTGCGTACAAACACTAAGGCAACATTTCTATGTACCAAAAATAAACTTCAGAGACAGGCTCGGAGGGCAAAACACAACATGAATGCACCCTACGATGAAAAGTGTTTTCTTAATGGGGGCTGCCACGGATCACATGAACAAACCATTCACCTGACAAAGCACGGTAAAAACTCACACTTACAGTTAACAGCATTGGATAGACACATGAGCACACACTGAACGGTTTACATAAAGTTTCTTTGAAATAAAACTTCTGGAAACTTAAACGATATAAATAGAAAACATTGCCTCAAATAGTATCTTTAAGTGCTCGGAGCCTGAAGCTGCACTGTCACAGAAAACACTGCATGTTGGACAGTACAGAGTTAAATCACTTGGTACAAAACAAATAGCCTTTTTTTTTATTATTATTTAATTCATATTGCTGTTGAGTCACTTCTAAGCTCTGCTTGCAGCAAACTGTGAGGTCTACACTATGGAGCACCAAGTGACATTGTGCAGGCACTTCAATGCAGGTGGTTAGAAGGTCCTAATACAAGATCCTGAGGTCAAAAATCTACTCAGTAGCCTAGTTAATATATTTAAAGTTAACTGTTAGAGCTGTGAGTCTATTCATATCCTGTGTCTATGGTTAAGCATCTCATATCCTGCATTTCACATGGAACACATCATGTTAGACCATCTGATATATTATAACACGGAGCTAAAACTGAAGACCCAACAGACAACCTTGCATGGGTGACTGTCAGCGGAGATGAGTAGAGTGCATCATGATGACATGAGAAATATTTGAAAAAGTTGACCGGAGTGTACAGTATAGCTGCTTTGTTCTTTATCATAAATACATCTATAGGCACCATTTAGCGTGAAGTACTGTGCGTAACAACACCAGTAAGGATCTTTTTTTTAAACAATTGAAAGAAACCTTTTTGCTAAAAGGTAGTGAGGATGAAAACCATGTTAAAAATTACCTCATGAGTCTGTGTGTGTTTGTGTCATCAGGGTGAAATGTGGTCCACGAGACACCAACTGTAGCAGCTGTTTATGTGTCTGAAAGGTTATGGCCAGGTGTTCGCGATAGCGTCACCACCGAGGTCACGAAACTTTACAAGCGTCTAGTTGAGATCAAAATGAAGTAGTCCGACCCATGAGTACTAGTAGTCATGTCCTAATGTAGTCATGACTACTGGGTACTCATGGGTGGGAAACCCATCACAAGATGATCTCCATTTTTGAGATATTTGTGACTTTTCATAGGGTTAGGACTATTTGGTCAATATATGTTTATGGCAAGATCTGTAAATAGGTCACAGTGTAAATTCTGAATTACTCTGCAAAAGAGCCTGAATTTCCATATGGCAGAACAGATGTATTGCATCAGCAAGCTTAACCTCTTTCTTGTGTATAAATATACAGTATGAAATGATTTTTTTTAAATTCAATGTTAATAAATCATGGTGCAGCCCACAGTGAATAAAAGTCTAGCTTGTAAGTTTTGTGAATCCCACACCACCCTGCCAACACACACAGATGGAGTTAACACAACTTCATAAGTACTCGACAGACTGTTACCAAAAAGTGCATGAATAGTTCACAAAATAAATACAAAAATAACATTTATCCAATCATTTCATACTGCACATTGTTTCCTACAATATGCTATGTATACTTTATGTTAAATATGTATATAACACTTAAACAAAAGGGTTCATTTTTAGGGTCAAATTCTTCATATGATAACTGGTTACAGGAGTGTCGATGGCAGGCTTTGCAAAATATCTAAATACAAAATACAATAAATTCTGAGAAATAAATACAATGTGATGAAATCCTTCAAACAAAATACAAAGCTGGAGTGGATGTTCAAGTGTTGTGTAGCTGCAGGATACATTGAATGTTTCTAGGCATATATTTCCCTTCATGAAGTCTCTTCCACCCCAGACCTTCAGCAGGTCTTTGTTTAAATACTCACTTAATTGCCCCTCAGAGTCACATTGTTTTCTCTTTTTCTCTCCTAGTTTGCACACAAAGGTCAAGCTCTTAACCCTCTGCTCTACTGGGTGTCCTACACTGAGCATTGGTGAGATCAGTGAAGCCATACAGGCCCTCCTGATGTGAAAAAAGGCAATGCTGAAACCCATTCTCCATTTTAATGGCCTGCATCTTTGTAGTGCTTTTCCTGAGCAGTGCTCAAAGTGCCTTACAAAACATGTGCATGAAGGTGGACAGTGTCTAAGTGGCTAAATGTAGTCAAAGTGGACTTCAACAATGGAGTTTTGCATTTGGAGTGTAGAGTCAGTGCATTACATTAAATATATAGTTAAATATTATGTCCTAAAATAGGTGAGAAAGATAAATTGTATTACAAATTTGTTCACAAGGGCAACTTATTCAAAGGTAAATATGCATTTGAACTTTCAGCAGTGACCCAATCGTCTCTGCAGTTTGGATTACTATCTAATTTACCTCATGTTAGGTTTTTGAATGTGACCTTAATGCTGGGGTGTGTGACAATCACATAGACATAATCTAATAGTAACTAACTGTAGCAAGCCACATTCTAATACTATGTTTGCTGTGTTCTTTTTTAAAAGCATAGTCTCATAGACACAATGAATCTCAAGGCTTCAGCAGGAAGCTGAAGCAGGATTTCAACATTGCCCTTTTCCACCACCAGGTGGCCCTCATGTTCTGTCAAGGTTTATATGTAATGCAAAGATGATGAAGAACTGTTATATGGAGAGAAAATTCCTATTCTTTCTTAAGTGTCCCTTTCCACTAACCTTTCACAGATCCAATAAGACTGGTTTAGTGCAAATGAAGCAAAATGGAGGGATCCCGGAGCCACTGAGGTCTTTTTTTTCATAAGCACTAAGCTAACAATGGTCTTAAAAAATCTGTGATTAAGAGTAAAGTGGGAAACAAAGGAATAGAGGGCCATTATGACTTGGGGCACAGTGAGGATCTGTTCTTCTTCTACTTAGTCTTTGGGCTAAAGCTGACGCCAGGCCACTCATAGATGTCTGGAAGGAAGGAGTCATACTCGGTGTTCCACACAGTCGTACGTATGAAACCGTTCTTGTCCACAGGCTCAGGGTAACGGAACGCCATGCCTTTAGCATAGACATACTCCATCACCTGAAGCAAAGATGAACAAGTTTAGGATTAACTTAACAGGACACAAGGACAGATCCAAGTGCTATACAGTAAAACAGCAAGAAAACTGCAACCAAATCTGACTAGACAACAGTGTTAGAGAAGGTTAAATGTATATTGTTTGTCAGGCTGTGGGCCATGGATGTAAAAAAATAAGATGAAGACAGCAATGGCTACATTTAGGCTCTAACTATGAAGGTTTACCAACAGCCAAAACATTGGGACACTTGTCACAGGGGGGAACCATTACTTTCAGGAGACGTACCTTGACAGCCATCTGGACAGAGACCTCTCTGATGTTGGAGAGAGGAGGGTAGAGTCTGCCTTCCTCGAGCTCTTTATCAGTCAGCTGCTCCGCAAGGGTCTGGAAGGAGAATAAAAACTCCTTTAGGCTAAAGATTAATTTCTAGGGTTCAATAAATGGAGACAAAATCTACTCCTGTCATTTGTCTGTAATATACTTTTGCTGTTTTTCATCTGCACTAATGTGAAGTCATAGATTAAATACATAAAGAGGAAAATAAGACAAAATAGGACAAAGATAAGATAGAAGATTTGGTAGGCCAAGTGACAGAACTGCCACACCCCCCTTCCTCAGATTACCACTATGCAGATGACAGTGTTCTCACAAAGAGTACTGGCAAATGAATAGTGATAAGAAGTTAAATGAAGAAAGAAAACAGAGTGCAAAGCAGAAAAGGCCTTTTAAAGCTCTTCATCTGTTAGCTGTTATACCAGAGTCTAGAAAGAGAGGGAACAGGAGACATCAGAGGGTTAAAGAGGGTTCAAATGAGCTTACAGGGCATATGCATACAAGACAGCAAGAAAGTGCAGAATAAGGTTAGGGCGAGGTAAAGATGAACTTTAGCAGGAGACAGAGAAATACTTAGTGTTCAGACCTTGGCAGCTTCTAAGAACACCGTGTCGCTGATGTGTCTGACTCCACTGAGGATCACAGCCAGGGCCACACCTGGAATGCATATATAGACATAAGTGCATTTGCTTTTTTTGCATGTTGTCTATCATCCACTGACTGTTATAACACTGTAAGTTCAAGGGATTATTCAAAATTCAGAATGTAGTCATACTTCATGCTCTCCTCTGGTCGTTAAATTACAAATATTCGTTCACCTGGAAAGATATAAGCGTTGTTTCCTTGTCCTGGCGTAAGGACGCGACCATTGCTCAGAGTCACTGGTCCAAATGGACTGCCACTGGCAAAAAGACATCGACCCTGCAGGACACAGAAACAAAGATGTCAGTTTGTTAGGGACAAAAAGAAAAGACAGTAGCAGCGATTTTCTCATGCTTCCTTTCAAAATCAGTCGAAAAAGAAAGCAAAAGCAGGCAGAAAAAAATGCGTACATCAGTTAGTGTGTAGGCATCCTCAGCTGTGCACTCTGCTTTATTGGTGGGGTTACTGAGGGCAAAGATGATTGGCCGTTCGTTCAGCGCCCCCATGGCCTTGATGACATCATGTGTGAACAGGCGTCCAGCTCCGGACACACCTAGAAGACGGAAAGAGAAAAGTTGGTCATCGAGTTTGTGATCCATCATTAGCGCTTAAGTAAAGTTTGAAATGAAAGACAACAGGGATTGGCAGCAAAATGTAAGACTAATTTTTGAGTACTTAATTGGATTGTTGAAAAATTGCTTTACAGCTACACAAATTCAAAAAATGAGCTCATCACCGATGATAGCTGTAGGTTTGATGGTGTTCACAGCATCCAGGAAGCTCTGTATATCCCCTGGACTGTCATGGACGAATGCCTCCTGGTTGGCGTCCGTTTCCTGCGGTCTGCCCTGGAGTCGCATGCAGTGCATTGGTGGCAATTAGAAATCAATAGTAATACAGTAAAACAAGCTAGACAGTGCACAGCGGGCCAGACAGGAAGCCACACAGACGCTTTATCTTCTGGTCATTAATGTTTGAGTCAGACACACTAACCTTTACGAGTAAACCGTATTTATCATACATCCAGATCTTCTTTTGGGCCTCGTCTTGGGACACCCCCGCCTCCGTCATGGCCATTACAATCAGATTGGCAATACCAAGGGCAGCCTATGAAGAAAGTATTTAGACAGTGTAGCCATATACAAATGTAATCTTTATTTTCGAATAAAACAACTAAAAATCCTCTTTTTTTTGGTGTTGATGTTGGACCAGTGCTGGTGAGCGGGGGAGCAGTGTGACTCATATAAATGGGAAAATTGCAAGAAGCAATAAAAAACCAGGAGGGCTTGATTTGACTAGTGGATCAATATTAGCTTACCTCTCCTGCTCCTAGGAAAAGCACCCGGTGTTCAGTGATGGGTTTGCCAACGGCTCTCTGAGCTGCTAACAGACCAGCAAGGGCTACAGATGCAGTGCCTGGAAACATGTAGAAGAACAAAACGGTAAACAGTGGAGTCTGCCTTAAAGAGAACACTCACTGGTTATTTGTCTTCAGGTGATGAGGGTTTACCTCATTTTCAAACAACTACTGAATTCACCTCTCAAATCACAGCTGTCTCCCTCATTAGTGTTTGGTTTTTTGAAATGGATCTGGCAATAATTGCAGCAGTAACGCAGCTTAAAAGGTCGCAGTACTTAATGGATTCTGGATTTTCAAGCAAGTTTCACAAAATCTCAACAGCAAAATGAAAAATAAAAACAGCAGCTCCCCAGAGGGCCAGTTACTGAACAATGAGAGAGCAGGCAATTTGTAGAAATGGCCTGAAACTCGCAAACCTCTCGAATGCTTCTTTTAGCAACACCAACAGATCTGTATTACACCTACTTCAGCTGCTGATTTTAACTGAATATGTAAAAAATGGGCCTCACAAAGCAGGCTTTAAATCAGCTGAACAGATATGCCTTGAGGAAGATGCCTTGAGGATGTTAAAGCCTGGATGGCCCCTAACTCTCGAGAGGAAAACAGAGGTGATTGTGTTTGGCCCTAGCGGCTCCTGTGGATCCTCCCCTTGTGGATTTGGGTCCTTTGGCAGTTGTTGTGAAGTCTACTGTGACTAACTTGGGGTTTAAGATGGACAGCGATTTTAAATTGGACCGCCAAACTAGTGCAGTAGTAAAGTCTATTTTTTTCACCTCAGGCAGCTTGCTAAGGGGAAGCCTTTTCTCTCGCACCAGCACTTTGAAACGGAAATCCATGCATTCACTTTATTTTGGAGTTAGCCAGTCCTCCCTTTACGTCTCCAGTTAAACCAGAATGCTGCCACCTGTCTGCTAACTGGAGCACGAAAGAGGGAGCACATCACACCCATCCTGGCCTCCCTCCACCCTCCACCTGTGTACTTTCGGGCTCATTTTAAAATTCTTTTATTTGTTTTTAAATCTTTAAATGGCCTCGCCCGCTCTCCCTCTCTGAGCTTCTTCACGCCCCTGCACGGTACCTCCGGTCAGCTGATCAGCTGCTCCTTGAGGTACCAAGGTCCAAGCGAACGCTCAGAGGGGACCGAGCGTTCTCTGTTGCTGCTCCTAGAATATGGAATACCTTTGCACATCAGGCAGGCCTCCTCACTGTCTGCTTTTAAAACCCACTTTTATTCACTGGCTTTTAACCCAGCATGAGATCTCGCTCTGTTTTAGTTGTTTTTATTTGTTCTATGCTGTTTTTTTTTGTTGTTTTGTGGTACAGCACTTTGTTTCAGCTGTGGCTGTTCTAAAGCGCTCAATAAATAAAGTTGATTTGATTTGATACATGAACACAATTTAACTCTGACTTACGTATTTTATATGGTGTTAGTGGATATGTGCTTCTAAAAAGTGAACTCATGACAAAGACATTTATGCGTTATGTGTGAACCTTGGATGTCGTCGTTGAAGGTGCAGTACTTCTCCCTGTACTTCCTGAGGAACCGGAATGCATTGTGGTTCCCAAAGTCCTCAAACTGGATCAGTGTGTCCTGCCCATACTTCTCCACCACCGCTTCCATGAACTCATCGATCAGATCGTCGTAGGCCTGAGAGCGGTCTCGCTTCTGGTAAAGGCCCATGTAGAGCGGATCGTGAAGGAGAGTCTAACGGGAGGGCGAAGATAAACAAGAGAGCATGAGGACAAACATTTTACACACACATACATATAGTAAACAGAAAACACAACACGGCCTTCCTACCTCGTTGTCTGTGCCGACATCTATCACCACAGGCAGACACTTCTCTGGTCTAATGCCAGCACAGGCAGTGTACAGGCAAAGCTTTCCGACAGGTATGCCCATTCCATAAACACCCAGGTCTCCTAATCCTAGAATACGCTCTCCATCAGTCACCACTACTGCCTACAGAACGAGAAGAAAATGAGGAGGTGAAAAAAAAATGCGTTAGTTGGCAGAAATGCAGATTAAAATTTTACAAGCACACATTTGTGAACTGTATTAAACTTTAGCCCAGTCAGGTGAATGGAGAAAATGTGGACAGTAGTAGCAGGTCAATTAACAAAACTTTCTGTCATAATTAGAACTTGTATAGCCAGTGTGTTTATAAGTGACTGATTATGCATTTACAGTTAGTTTCTAAATTCTCAGTGCGTGACTTTACGAGTCTCTGTTACACTGTAGTATAAACATTAGTGGAACAGGTAATACTGTGGTGAAGTTGGTTGGTACTCACTGCCACATTAGTCTCTGGCCAGTTGTCCAGGATGGAGCGGACGTGTCCTCTGTCCCGAATGGAGATGAACAAGCCTCTAGTGAAAGAAACACAGGGATAGTTCAGGTGTTTTAGCAATCATGGTACAATTCTATTTTATACAAAATGGCAAAAAAGAGGACATGTCAAAGATGCCAGAAAACACAATTTATTTCATAAACCAGTTCGAAATTCATTGTTCAACTCGTTCAAGTGATTGCCTCATGTTTTAAGTCCTGCATACTGACACCAAACGTGTGAAAAAGTTCATCTGCTGCACAAACCTGGAACGTTTGGCAGCAAATACTGAAGCTTGCTGCACCTTTACTTGCAGGTCAATTTAAATCCACGATCACAGGCGACACTGCTTTTGATTGTAGGTGCTTTTAATTGTGTTTCCTTGTTTGCTTTGTCGTTTTGCCTATTTATTCTGTTGGCTGTACTCTCTACATCACTGTCAATGAGGGCATTTCCTCATTGATTCTTCCAGATTTAAATAAAGTTTGATTTACAAACAATAAAATCTTTAACATTACCATGTGACAAAATCCCTTTACTGTATGCAATAGGTTCCATATGTCTGCCATCAAAGCAAGTCCTACATTAAAGGCTTAAATTCTTAGCAAAAAGCCCTTGGAGGTGATTCTTTAATTATTTGGCTGAATGCTTACTTGGGTCTTCTAAAGATGTGTCCATATTGCGTGCAAGCCAGGCCTACAGTGGGAGTATAGACAATTGGCATCAGTTCCTCAATGTCTTCCATCAGCACCCGGTAGAACAGCCTCTCATTCCTCTCCTGGATGCCCATCAGGTAGACGTACCTGTGTGGAAAAGGATGGGAAGTTAAAAAAGAGACGAAAGGTGAAGCTGTGTATGGCTACACTTTCCAGTCCTTTTAAGTATAAACATGTCCTTACTTCTCCAGGGGATCCGTCAGCTTCTTGAGATTATTCTGAAACCTCATTGCCTGAGTGTCCTGAGTCTCCACTTTGGGAGGCAACAAACCATGAATCCCCAACATCTGCCGCTCCTGCAGAGAGAAGGCCATACCCTGTGGAGAAACACATGCAGAAAAAAGAAAACTGTGAGCAGGAAGACGATAAGAATGAAAACATTGGTTTCTACTTATTGGTACATGATCATTTTTAATTAATTAATTAAACTCAGGCAGCGTTGACTTGAACTGATGTCGATTTTTACTGTGAACTCTTCTTGTAAAACAACAAAAACGCTATATTTCAATTTTATTTCTATTCTAACTGTACTTTTAATTCTAATTATATTCATTTTTATTCCACACGTGTCTTAATATTGGTTCAAGTAAAAATGTAATTCTCTTAAATAATGGTAGAATAGCAGTCTCTCTGTGGAAAGCTTGTCTTAAAAATGCTTAAATATTTTCACCCTGACATTTATTATGGTTTGATATATCATAGATAGTCAGAAAGTGTAAAAAATGAGCATAACGTGTGCAGTTTAGAGACAGTTAAAAGTTAAAATATCAGATCTGCTGCAGCTTTTAACTCAAAATAAACAAATAAACTAAATATTTTAAATTAATATCCCCCACTGAACTAAAACCTGCTGCAGAAAATGTTGCCATATCAGTCGTTCTGTCACTAGAGGGCACACTGGTTACCTCTGAGCCCTACGATGGAGTGACCTATTGACTCCTTTAAAATGACAGCTGAGTGAAAGGGGTAAAACAGATGAAAGCAATTTTGCAGCAGGGTAAAGGGGAAGGAAAGGGGGTAAGAGAGGGGGAGTAGCCCAAAAGAAGCCAATGGAGAACACTGTAGGCAGAAACACCCCGTTTATAATGGCGGTGACGGGGAGGAGGTGAGACGTTTTCATGTTCCTGTGGTTTATGTGAACATGTGTGTGTGCAGCACATCTCTGGATGAAATATGGGCGTAGCACATAGAAGCCATCGTGTCTGGGGCTGGGGCAGGGGCTGATTATTTAGTGAGAGTGATGAATGCTGGGGGCTCCCCTGGAAAAAATGCTGAGTCATGCTGATGGAGCGTTTCACTTCATTCAGCTCTATCGCTCAGTTCCTCTCTGCACAGCGTCACATGCTGCACACCTCTGATATCTAGCTTTGGCTTTTTTTTACATGGAATTTCAATTTTAGGCTTTTCTTTGTTCAAATGTTTTCTGTTTTATATTTCATTCGAGTGCTTTGAGGGATTAAAAAAGTGGCCTCATCTATAAAAAGCACAGGAAGTTTTCAGGTAGTTCCTAGAAGCTAAGTTGTACTGTTTGTGTATGCATTTTTAAAATATATTTATTATTATATTGACATGTGATTTGAAACACAAACCTGACATGGATTTGAACAGTTAAATACAGTTTTAAGACAAAATGTTTAAGTGCAAATTAGACAGGAATTCATTGGCTTAAGTTAAATTTTTTTGTTTTAGTGAATGAAATTGCTCCAAATAGTTCATCCTTCCTGCATGGTGAACATTTATTTTGCATAATTTAATAAATAAACATGAGTGGAGGAGCATAGGATCACATTAATCACTTTAAGCTCATTCACACATAAAAAATACAAAAATAAGACAGTGCTGCCAGAAAATACATAAAAGGTTGTTTGTTTTTAGTTCACAGGACCGTAGGAGGAAATTTACCTTTTCAGCTTCAGTATCAATGACTACTTTAAAGCAAATGTGTATTTTAGTGATTGGCTTCAAACTGTGGAATTCTCTAAAGACATTGTTTAAAGGGTTGGATGATTTTTCTGAGTACAGGAAAATGTACACAGAATAAAAACTAGACTATTCAGAGTTTGGATTAATTAATTAGTATGACTCTTGATTCTTTTTTTCTAATATTACAATAGGTATTGTTGCTAAGAGCAAGCAAAATAAACAATAATTTCTGAAACTCTGCGACCTTTACTGTTGAGTTATGAGATAGGAGAGTCATGACAATGCAGCCTGCTGATGCAAGTCACATCTGCTGTGGTAAATATAGTCTATGACCAACCAGCAACCTGCTCTTTCTGTTTTGCTTCATGCAGTTTTAAGTGTATTTAGATGAACTTGTTGACTAAATACAAAAAGGAAAATAAGAGTTTAAAGGGCCAATGTGAAGGATTTAGGGGAACAGATTAACAGAAATGTAATATAGTCGTGATTGTGTTTTCATTAGTGTATAATCACCTGTCTCTACTAATCATTTCTTTAGTCATTTTTCTCAGCCTATAATGAGCCCTTCATATCTTTAATGATAGTGGGTCCTCTTCCATGGAGCCTGCCCCAGTGGGCGACTATACAGTACTCCAGAAAGGACAAAGCATACATTGCCACAAGATTTAAGAAGCAGCCAGCGTAGGCTCTCCTAAATACTTGGTAGCAGTGAGGGGATTTGAAGCAATCTGCAACCTAGATGCTACTAAATCCTACACTTTAACTGACATTTAAATACAAATTACAGCCTGACATGTACACCATGGAGTTATAGTTGTGCTTCATCCCTGACACCAAAAAAATATCTATTTTTTTCCCCAAGCACATAAATCATATTTAAAAGAGAAATAGTAAATTGTGTAACCTGTGAAAGTGTTTTCTAATATCTAAACAACACCTTTTACTCTGTCACCCCTCTCAATGTCTCTGCCCTTTGTGCTTGCAAACCCCTGGGTACTCACTTTTTCTTGCTCCCAACTTTTCTGCCTCTGTGCAATTTCCTGTTTGCTTGCACACTCGCTCATTTTGACCAGGATTTTTGCACAATGTGCTGCAATGTCAGGCAATCAGGAAAATGAAGAAAGTCATGCTTGGTTGGCTGTTTTAGTTCCAAGGTGAGCATCAGAAGAATATTAAGCAGCTCCACATCCCCAGTTTATTTATATAGATTTAGTTAAACATCTAGTTTTATGAATCTTTATTAAATTCTGTTTGTAAGTTGGTGATCAAATGGATTCAGTTTCAAACCAATACTACACCTTGCTTCATCCATCTTTACATACAGTTTATGGGACCACTGGGCAGTTGGCCTTTGACCAGTGTATATGTCGGCTGGAATGTCTATATTTAGTGCAACATGTCTAGTGTGGTCTAAGTTTAACATAACCTGCACAGAGCAAGATCATGTAACTCCAAGCAGCTACAGCTTCATGTTTCAAATGTCATTTGTTACTTTCAGCTGAAAAAAAACACGCAAGAACGTTGTCACGTTGATGCAGAGTGTGGTTACCTGTGCATGGCAACGCAAAGCACAACATAACATTTCAAGCAGAGAGGGGAAAAAAAAAGAATCTTTGATGTGTTTGCAGAGCAGAAATAAAGAAGCAGTTGCAAACAGAAAGGTTGTTTGGCAACATCTTAACTGGCATTAGGGACTACACCCGACGATGACGCTGGGTGTGGTCAGAGCTGCAACATTTGAAAAATCCAACCAATGCATTTCAGGTTTATGTCTAGATGTTACTCTTAAATCACAGCCTATTTTAGTTTACACAAAATGGCAAAATGCTAACATCTGAGCTGTACAAAACTAAGAAAGAAAAGGCCTGTCAGAACCTTTAAGTCAATTCCTGCCCATCACACTACAACAGAGCTCCTGGCTATTCTTATCTTGGGACGTAAATAGAGATCCTGACACCTCCAGGGCTCCAGGGAGATAGAGAAGTGTTATAAAAAGCCAAAAAAAAAGAAAAAGAGTACGTGTAAGTGGGACTTTAACATTTAAAGAATGTACATGAGGGATACCTCATAACTACTGTCAGCAGTCAAAACCTCAGTCAGAAGGAGACCATGAATATATTGTGTTGAGTCTATTCTATTATTTTCTGCACTGTGACCAAATAATATTGTACAATTTAAACAAAAATCACAGGTGTTTTTATATCAGAAGTATCAGAAAACCTATGTCAATTAGCCCGATATTGTTTTAGTGGCTTTGAAGCCTTTATGTGATAGAGACTGTGAAGAGAAACTGTAAACTGGGAGAGAGAGAGTAAAGGAATGACATGCAGCACATGGATGATAATGGGCTGACACGCTGCAGGATATGTTTATAAAGCTGCCATCTATTTACCCACGATGTCTTTCTAAATGCTGACGCATAAACACAACGTCAGCAATCCACCTACTTTGTTGGTGCGAGGGTTGAGCATGAGGGGTTTGCCCTTCTCTTTGGTGTGGGCCCATCTGCAAACAGAGACGCAGGGCCTCAGGGACCAGGTTGTCCTCAGTCTGGACAACATGGTAGACAGTCACTGGTCTGGAAGGTCCACTGGTGGAAAGATTCTGGGGAAGAGAAGACAAACAAAGTTCAGTAAATTGCCTAGAGTTATAACCCAAATAACACACTGTACAGCACAAGTATTTCCATGTAGTCTTCCTGCTGGGAAGTTAACAGCTGGCTGTAGAAAGCAGCTCTACTGGGATGCTGAATATTATGTGTAGGGCTCCTTGAAAAAGTATTTAAATATAATAGTTCATGGTGCTATACACAATCACTTCAACTCCTTAGGCTTTTTAATGTTGTTAAGCATCATTTGTCTAAGATACATTACCAGAATATGCAAGTTTATATCTTATACGTTGGGTTCCTCGGGCGGTTAACAGCCGTTGCTTTACTGTTAAGCTACTCTCCTGGCTGACAGTCGAGGCCTGGAGTGCACACTTCTTAAACGCATAACAATATGAGACCCCCATCGTGCCTTGACACGACAAATCTATCAGCAGCCTTCAGACACACACACTTATTCACAGGAGCAAACGTATGCATGTGGTGTGCATGGAGGGTCCACACTTCAGGATTACAAATGGTGACAGCAGCGACTGTCATTAATCTGGATGTGGTCCGAAGTGATTTAGCGTGCGATCTGAGAGACAAAGCTCTGGAAGATTGTCATAATCTCCTTCGCAATGAGCTCCACACGAAGACGCACAGCAAGATAAATCATGGTGGAAGCAGCAGAAGATGGATGTGAAAGACGGGCAGATGACGTGCATCACATGCTGGCTGGAAGAAAAACTCCAACTAATAACCACAGAAACGTGGAATCCGGAGAGCAGACGTGGAGGAATAAATATTCTCGGCTATATTGGAAGTAAAACAAGCTCATGAATAAAAACACAAAACAGTATCTGCTGGCAGGATTTCCTAAAATGACACCACATGTACAACTATTACCGTATAATCGCTGTACACAAGGCCCTCTGCTAGACTTTCTGCTGCTGCTGCTGGCCTGAATAGTATCGTCATTGTCAGAGCTATGTCATGCATGTGACCTCTGATTCGCTGCTTAATTGTGTTATACTGTGTAGTGGTGGATGCAGAAGAGGTCAGCCAGAGCTATTCTTACACGATCTCCCCATGTCGTCGACAATAAAGCTTTTCATATCAAACCAGAAATTAAATGCTGCCCTCTCATCTAACTTGCAAACCCAAAAGACAACCTACAATCGCAAGTTATAATTTTTACATCACCAAAAGCAGAGCACATCTCTCTTTTCTTAACACTTTTATTTTTCCACCAAAACCCCCGCTGACCCTTCTTGACTCCAACCCTCAGAGGAAGTGCAACTGGACCTGCAAGCAAGTGACGCAGCGAACAGCATCACACTTCCTACTTTGGCCGAGTTTACTGACCAGGATGTGCAAATGTGTACGAAAAATACTGCTTAGAAATACAAGAAAAACAGCCAGCTACTACAAAAATGTATTAGCTAATTTCTCATATAATTTGTAGGTCAGTGAGGGGTGAGATCGAGATCATTTCACGGCCTAGATAGAACGTGCAGCTCAGCTCAGGTGGCAGAAGAACAAAGTCAGGGACGCTTAATTAGACAGACTTCTATGCGGTCAATATTTTCCTGCCCGCCTACATTCCTCACTACACTCCTCCTGCTGCTATATTCGTTTGTTCGTGTTATCATTGCAAATATCACCCGCACAAAGCAACAGGCAAAGTAGCGCTAAGTTAAACAAATGTGTGTGTCTGCGTGTCTTGTATTACTTGCCAGCTACATCACTTGCAACAGTTTTTTTTAACTCTGTGTTTAATTATTTAATCACACCATAATGGCTTACTTCTGTTTGACATCTAAACCAGCTCAACACTTACAACTGACCTTAAAACTCTCCAAGCAAACAACTTGTGTGATTTTCTATTTGCCTGTTCTTGCCATTAAAGAACGGATTCAGAGGAAGCATCTGTATCTTGTGCACCTTTTCTTTGACCACAGTATCTGATGCAGGAAATCACAAGCGCAGCCAGCTGGCCAAGTCACGCCTCACAACTACACATCCAGGAAACGCCGCCTAGAAAGCAGCATTAGAGCCAAAGCCAACGCCGCAGACTGTATAAGCAGCACCACACATTTTAATTATGGGTGGCTTTGAGGTTCAGCCTTGATGGAGCTTCTGTTAATTCCACTCTTTGTGTTATAGGAATACTTTCTGATGACCCACTTCTACTTGTGCTTTCCACCTGTTTCTCAAGCAAATAAACACCTGATGCCATAATTAGTGATTCAGTGGAGTCCTTAAAATCCGTTTTCAGTTCTATTCCTTCCAGACTTAATCAGTGCATCACCTCTAGGAAATCAAGCATGCTGAGATTGTCTGTAATTGGCTGTTTGGTACTTCTTGTGTCTGCCAAGTAACGAGGTAAATCTTGCACAAGTGCCAGCTTTGTATCATTGTTGGAACACCTAGTGTGAGTGCACATTTCCAGAGCCAGAAACTGGTCTGGACTGAACGTGTAATTGTTTTGTATGCAGATAGCACATGAAAGCAGGCAACCACCCCACCTAGAGTTATGCATTTGGCTTCTTCATCAAATGTTAATCAGAATGGAAGCAAACTGGTTAAGTGGCGCTGATGTCTCCACACAAATACAATATCCTGCCAAGGCTGGAAATCGACCAAACTAAGTATTTACAAGTACTTCAGCTGAGTGGGTAAACTTAAGGTTCAATATAACTCAGTGTGAGTATAACTTGAACATTTCACTTCCTCCCCTTCATACTGTGGGCTACTGATCATTTTTAATTTCATTCTAAACAGGCAGGGCAAGCAGACTAATGCATCTCACATTACTGGCTCTGGTAGAATACAATGACCACACTGACTTAAACAAACTGTTCACTCCATGCATTACTCACCAACAGAAAGGCAGGGTTCTCATTCATGCACACTGTGGACATTTGCTTAACCTGACAAACAATAAATCACACCCACATGCAGGCTTTCATGTGTAAACTATGGCCATCTTGTTTCCTCCTGCAGGAATGCCTGGGCACTGAATATAAAACCCATCTGTAGGGGTTAGCCATTAACTAACATATACTGTCAATGAGGTAAAAACCCAGTAAAATGTTTGGACACTTAAGATTTTTATTGTGCTTAAAGCAATAAAATGTAGAATAGTTTCAGCTCTACCTTTCTATTTCTACTCTCATATTCTGCTTGGAGGTGAAAGTGAATGGAAGGAATATTACTGCTAAGTGTTCAGATTTTTTTAAAAACTGGAGAAGCAAAAAAAAACAAAACAAAACTAACTGCAATCTGCTACATTAGGAAGCTAATTAGCTAGCATAGGAATCTGACGCCAGCAGAGAGCAGCAGCTAACAACTGCTACAAGCTAACATTTGGCTAGCTTAACACACCAACGGACCAAGGTGTATGTGAGCACCGGTTTCAGCAAACAGGTCAGCGACAGAAAAGCGAACACAGTCTCGGTGTTTGGATTTATTAGGCTGAAACAGGAGTCCAACACCAGACACGTCCTGTCCTCATGTCTTCGCTCCCCGCTGACACTCATTCAGACGCCCCCCCTGCTCGCTAGTTCTTGCCTCAGAAAGGGAAGTTCTTAGATGACACAGACTTTCGATTATTTAGAGAATAACGGCCCGGCTTACCTGCTGTTGTGTATCAGAGCACTTACGTTCCTTAACTTGGACAGGTTAATGTTTTTTAAGCATATTTCTCCTGCTGTTAGCTGTGCAACTGCTGCGGTTCACCCACTTGTTCTGTCCCTTGACAGCAGATGAGAGCCGGAGAGAGGACGCAGTCTGGAAGAACTTGGCCGCTCAGCCAATCACATGCTGGCTCTGGGTTACCGTAATGACGGCGACACGCGCAGGATTTTTTTTGTATCTTTAAACCCTATTAGCTGTAATTACGGTAGGGATTCTGACTCAAGCTATCAATAGGATTATAAAAAAACAGATTAACCTTAACTACTTTTTAAATGGGAATTAGTCATGGTGTCATTGAGGATTGAATAGAACAATGTAATAGCGCAATAGCAGTAATTGTTAGTGTATTTCTATTTGTGTGTAATTAGCTGTGTTTGGACGATTGAGCCATAAAATATATTATCCCGTGTGTGTGTATATGTGTGTGTGTGTGTGTGTGTGTGTGTTTTACCTTTACCTAACATTATCTATGGTGACAATACACCAAAGAACGAGATCAAATAGTAGTTTCAGTATTGTTTTATTAATTATTGAGCAAAAACAGAAATTCCAAAAAAGAGAGACTATCAATCAAGATTGAGCAAGATTAAAAACTTCTTCTCAAATGAAATCTGAGGCCTTGCCGCGTGAGTACAAAAGAAGTAAGGGCCCACAGAAATCTGACTGTTCCACAAAGTGACACGTAATAAAAACAACAACGTTTAAGCTGTTCGAATAGCCATGCAGAAGGGAGGGCATATGTTACATTCAGCAAGCTGGAAGCATTGAGGTGTACTGAGGCACAATTTCTACATTGCTTTACACACTTAAAATAATGAAGTACGGCTCAGTAACCACGTGTGTTACAGCATGTTTGTGTCACTTGTCAATGATGTTATTGCTGGCTTAGGTTACCTGCAGAAGAAACTGTATACTGCAAAATGTGATCATTAGACCTGTGTAAGTGTGTAAGTTAAAACCAGAATTTATTTAAATTAGTTTGCCTGCAGCAGAGCTTTTATCAATTTCTGTAAATAAATGATCTGCTCTAGAGCAAAAAGACTGACAGATTGTACGATTTTTTTTAAGTGGAGCACTGATTTCAGTTTGTCCAGCAATCCAGCTCAGGTATGTTTAATAGCAAAAAGGTAAATTATAGACAAAAACGAACATAATGGATGGTTTGTGTTCCTGCTGTCGCTAATGAAATCCTGTATTTCTAAATGTGCTCGTGACACTACATGTGCTTCACTGTGAATAAGAACAAATATACCTGGCTTTGCTGTGTAACAGGTTGTACAGTTGGCAATTCTCATGTATGGCTTGATCCCGTGGAAGTCATACTATGTTGTGCAAGTAAAGAATTGCTTACAACCTTTGAATGTTGGCTACAGCGTGTATTACCGGTGCAGGTACTATGCAAATCAACAGTTTTAGAGCAATTCTGTATGTGCATGAACAGTTAAAAGCTGCAAAAGCATTTGAAAACTTAACTTTGACCTGTGTGCAGCTTGTAAGCATTGTATGGTTATGATTCAAATTAATTTTAGAGGCCATGAAACATTTGTTTCTAACTGAGTACAGTTTAATCAGACTGTGTATCAGATGCTAGACTGACAAATGATAAAACATTCTTATTTTGCTGTGTTGCTGGCAGTGTGTTTTTATATATCTTAGTATTGTGCCTCTGGCACTCCCCATACCTGGACTCCTGTGTACGTACAGCTAACCAACTGCATTCAGTCAATAGTAAACTCACAGCAGAGCATTATAGTTACAGTATAACCGGGCATGGTGGGATTGTAGCTACAGAATTTGTCCATTAATTCAAATGTATTTATTTTTGGCACTAGCTCTGCAGAATATCTTTAATGCTTCTTCCATATGCTCACTAATAGCTTTTTTAGTTCTAAAATTGCAGTGAATGTCAAATGCACTTGATTAAGAGACTATTAGGTACAGGCCAACAGTCTACATCTGTTAATAACGTACTGTACACCTGACTGTATCTTTTACCCGCTCTGGTTATCTTAAGACATCAGATGCCAAAATATGGTTAATAACATTATAAGGGTCTACTGCCTAGCATGCTGGACAGAAAAGCATTTAAAAATATAAGTTTTATTTATTATTGTTCCATATATTAATATGTTTAGTGATCAGCACTGAGAAGTTTTGAGTACAAATCATTTCCTATAAAGGTTGTAAAGGATCTACATTCAAAATATAGGCTACCTTTGTTTGCATTAAAGCTTTCTGTGGCTAACAATTAGGTGAGGAAAATGTAGAACGTAAGTAGCTGTCTCATACAGAGATGATCGTATATTGACCTGGTTTGGTACATCAGGCAGACAAGAAGGTATTTATGACCCATAACTAGAGCGTTCCACATTCAAACTAAATACACGTTTCCAAATTAACATGAATGTGTGCCCTAGAATATAACAAAGAATACACCATTATTTGAGACACAAGAATATTGTTGTTAATCTTGAGAAATATACTATAGAATAAATATGACAACAACCTATTACAAATTTACAGAACTTTTGTAGCGGTGACTAAACTCATGAAGTCACTGTGGGAGTGTTGAAACAGCAACAAAGAAAATCCTTAATAGTTTTCATGTAGCATAATATGACTGATTAGTTTTTCAGATAATACATTCAGAGATTCTTGGAAATCGCATTTCCTGTGTCGCTGTCATTGTTTGGTGAACATGACCTTTGGAAGACTGTCTTGACATTTTGAAAATTCACTGACTGACTGACACACGGTAGAGGATCTTGTATAGAAGGACACATTTAAAGCAAACCTAAAAGTGAGCCCTCTCCAGTGACTGTTAGCGATAGTCTGGACGTCAGCAGCTGACCGTTCCCTCTTTGCCATTTGCAGATGTTTGTGTCACAGAATAAGTCGCTGCCAAATCTCGTCAAACGACAATTACCGAAAACATTAATTAGCTGATTATTCATAAATGTGCTGACGCAGGACACATCTTTGATATTTGCAATGCAAAGCATGCAGGTTATTTATATTTAACCCAAATGCTTTCTGACCTCTTATTGCCTGAGAATATCTCATGACAAAGCTGCAGGATTGCTCGTTGAAGTGAGGGTTTTCTAATTGTCACAGCTAGTAGCATGCTGTTGCGGTAGTACCAGAAAGACAAAAGCTGCTAACACTAAGGTCTAATGTTTAAGCAGCATAGTCAACCGTGGACACCCCTCACTATGTGAAGCACTATGAGCATTTAGAAGTGCTACCCCATTGTGACGCTATACTGCGGTGAACCTGATGCTGAAATTCAACATCAAGAGTTGGGAGTTTGCGGTGGAGGAGTCCTGTGCTCTGGAAGCCTGGGTACCTTTCGGTTGATGTTTGGCTGTTTGCTTTCTTCCATCCACCCAGCCTCTTTTCCTTTCCTCCCGTTTGCCTTCTCTTTATTCTGCCTGCACAGTTTCAGCGCTCGGGATATGAACACATCTAGGTCAAACAGACGCTCTTTTTGCTTGACAGGAAGAGACTCCAAGGAGTCAGCATTTACCGACTGAGAAATAGAGGAAGTAGAGGAAAGGGGTTGAGATTCTAGGGGAGGCAAATGTGGCGTGGCGGGGGGTGACGCTGTTTGAGGTGACTGAGGAGGAAACAGAGACGTGGGAGATGAAGGGAGAAGCGAGGGGAGGGTGTGAGGGGAGGACGTGATGGGGGGAAATGGGCTCAGTCTGCCTTCATCATATTCGGTTGATGGCTGCCGCACAACTTCCGTATAGTGGAAGACCGGAGTGGGGAGGTCAGTAGGGGAGAGGGGAAGCGGGGGAGAGGAGGTGTAGTAGGAGGGCGAACGTTGCTCCAGGGAGGGACTGGGACTGGGCGAGTGCAGCCGCGACTGGGTGCTCTCCACCCAGCGAGAGATTTCCTTGAATAAATCCCCCGTCTCCTCCTCTTCTTCTACTTCCGCTTCCTCCTCCTCCTTCATCTCTCCCAGGTCCTCCATGCTGCCCCCAATAGGCTCAGCAGGCGCAGGGTGGCTGCTGGTGTTACGCTTCCAGTGAGACAGATCCAAGATCAGCTTCGGCTCTGAGTAGTGCTGTGGCTTTCCCTCCCGCCAGGCAATCTTATCCAGATAAGAAGGAGAGCCCACTTTATAGTCACAGGAACGGCCACAGTCAAGCTCCCCGTAGGCCAAACCACAGGCCCGGTCCAGAGAGGAGTGGGAGTTTTCCAGGAAGCGTTCAGCCGAGCTGCTGTGGGAATATTTGCGTGGGTCGACCTGCATAAGAGACATGGGGACGGAGAAGGTGGCAGATGAGGTAGATTGTAAAGTTTAATTGTTGAATTGCTTCTAATCTGTTGCTAAACCTCCTAAAAACAGACATGGTGTATCTAAAGTGTTGGATGCTGCAAGAAACATACAGGACAGCTCAAAAGGAAAAAGAAAAGACAACTGACAATTGTGACAAATGTGACAATTTTCTATTTAATGAAACTTTCATTTTGCCAAACAGCAGCTTGTGAAGCAAATAAAAAGCTTAAAGGAAAATCAATTGTAACAGGATTTTTCTCTTAAGAGGAATGACGTCTGTGTGCACGGGAAACAACGAGATTATTAGAAATGCAGTTACTCTTTAAAAACATCATTACTCACAATGCCACTGCTGCAAAAGGAAAGCCGTGCAATATCTCAGCCCTGAGCTAATTTATGCACCTTTAACCTAATTAGCTTAACCACCTTCTTCGTATCTCTCTTTGCGTATCATTAACACAAGATAATGAGTCAAGTACAAATCAGTCAGCGTGGGGCAAAAGGACAAAGCATATCCAACCTGAGCCTCCTCTAATAGAGCTGTGGAAGTGGCCCGGGGGTCCCTCTGCACCTCCTCATCCTCTGTAGTGTCTCCCAGGTCGGAGGTACCGTGGCCGGGACGCATGCAGCGACACCGTCCACCCGACTGTTGCCAGCACATGTCTGTAGATAAGCTGTTCTCATACCTGCAGAAAAGCACAAATTAAATCTACGTCAATCTCGTTATGTAATAATGTATTGACGTCCTTCCAAGGTGTAGAAAATGCTGATATCCAGCAGGAACTCTTTCTCTCTAGTGTCAGATCTCATTACTGTCACTGTTCTGCTTCGACTGATATTTCCACTTTGATTTCATCTATAAAATAGACTAACTAGGTAAACCGTGGGGAAGTGGCACTCTCTCGTGATTAAAACTCACTTTAGAGTCATAAAATATGATTGATGGATTAAATTATGGTATCTTGCGGTAGAATCGGTGACTCTAAATTGTCTGCGAGTGCGTACGAAAGGTTGTCTCGCCCTGTGTGTCAGCTCTGTGATAGACTAGCAATCTGTCCGGGGTGTCCCTGCTTATCTAATGGACGGATGTTAGAATTATGTCAGTAAGTCTTCTAAATCCTTCGATTACATGCAGTTTAGCACGACTGCAACTGCAGGAAAGTCGCCTGTGATGTATACCCAGCAGAAATATATAGTGTGACAACATTTCCAATAGGATTGCGGATTAGCCTGAAATCTCATGTAAATACTTGGCGCTCTAGTGTATGAACAGAAGCATAGTTATAGCATTTAACTGGAGAACGGTGCGGCTGAGAATTTGTCTTTAGTGACGGCAGAGTTGTGCATTTAGACACAAGTGGTTGCTTGTTAATTTCATGAGAAGTCAACAAAACAGACCACTGCCTGTCTGTCAGTTAGATATATCATATTAAAACATACTAAAAAATTAATGGGGAAAATCACATCATAAAAAAAAGGTAATGAAACCTGTCCCAGTGGATGCTGGAGGCCTGACTGTTGCTGTTGCTGAGGCTCTGCTCGGTGACGAGGCTGTCCTCCAGTTCGTCCTCGATGCGGAAGGGATGCGACGAGGTGGGCTCGTCCTCTGGACAGGAGTACTGCTGCAGGAAGAGGTGGGACAGAGCGGCTTCAGCTGTCAGGCGATCCATGGGGTTGAAGGTCAAGATACGCTCAAGGAAGTCCACAGCTGAAAAGAGAGAAGAAATGGTGTAAGTGTGGTCTTTTTAAGAAATATATTCATCTTCCTCTCAAAACTAAATCATATCCTCCAAACCGCTACTCAATCATCTGTGGCAGGTCAGAGGAGCTGAGTGTTCTGCATCTCTTTTTTTTATTTTCTCTTCACACCTCTGTCACTTTTGTCCATCTCCACTCTATTTTAGACTGCTTGACCTTCCCTTTCTCCCCCACCACTCAATTCCCGCTACTCACCCTGAGCATCCACTTCAGGCAGCAGTTCAGAAAAGGGTTTCTTCACTCTCCATCCATGACTGACATATGAAGGCATCACCTGCGGAAGTGTGGTTAAAATATTACACACTGCTGTTGGGATTATTTTCTCTTTTTTTGTACATTTCCTTAGCATATTTATGGTACTCTAATGAATGTAATTCCTCCTAAAAACATCAATTGAACACAACACATAGCTAAGACCCATGTTGGAAATGCTTGTGTGCACGATCATAAGCTGCAAACGTGGCCTGACCCCGTGTTAACAATCCGACTGCAGACATAAGGATTGCAGCAGCCACTGAGGCGTCACCTGTAGCAGATCCTGCCTGTCCTCCTCTCTCAGCACGGGCACTGTGTTGAGAATCAGCTGCATCTGCTCCAGCTCATGAGCTCCTTGGAGAGAGAACCGACCAATCGGAGACAAGCAGAGAAGAGACAGAGGATCAGTTACATAAGCCAAAAAGATAAAAAAATAAAAAAGAGACCAGTAAGGGTCAATAAGGAATAACTGGGAGGTGTGAGGAGTCAACTGAAACATATGGAAAGGTGGGGAGATTCTGTATGTTCTGCAGTCTATAAAACTATTAAAATAGTTTGGGATTAAAAAAGAATGTGCCTGTCTAAATACTGTATAAGGCACTTCCATTTTTAACTCAGTTGTTTAAAAATAAGTTTAATAAATGTCACTCCTCTTCTTCTCAAACAACAAAGATTTCTGGGATATAGTTTTTCTGATCACACTCAAACTGATATAAAATCCTGCGTCCTTCTTATACTGGCAGGTGTTTACTCCAGCAAAGCTCAATAATTATGCTAAAGCTCTACAACCCTAAACATCCTGATGAGTTTTTTGTTTGTAGGACACAAACAGTTTGGAATCAGATGCTGCCAACTCTGGAAAAAGTCCATAAAGTGCATTTCACCTTTGCTAACCGATGGAGAATAAATACAGTAAAGTCACTGATTATGATGCAGCTAGAAGTGTGACGTTTGCAGCTCGCAGACAGAAGTGCAGCATCATTTTTCCACCCATGTGACACAGCGCGAATTTGTCCTTTAAACGTCTCCATCTTGCTAACGGACACCAGCAGGTGGTGCTATGTCAACACAATCAGCAACTCCAAGGAACAAGCAAGCAGTGGCGGTGTGTTTGGATGAGACGACATTGTTTCCCCCCTCTGGTAAACAAAAATATATTGCGTTTCCACGATATTCTGTTGGTCAAGCGAAGGCCAAAGCAAACACCTCCAACACCTAATGCGTGGTACTCTAGCACGCACGACAAACAGGGAACAGACGACGCTGCTGAGTTTGCGACGGCGGTCCTGTGGCGCAGAGGGCTGCTGGAGGTCAAACGAGCCTGTCAGGAGGAACTACGTCGGCTTCAAACAGTGAGAACTTCTCTGTCATCATTGTTATTCTGGTCAGGCAAAGAAGTAGCCCGCAGAAGGAGAGTAAAGTGTCTTTGGTGGAGGACACTCTGGGAAGACAAACTCCTTCACTCTGACTGGATGCCACCACTGCTGTGATGCAATCTCTGAGCACCTTTTCTGCATCTCTGCCGGCAAAAACTTACACAGAAGACGTATGTACCACTGCATTCAGTCATAAAAGTGTTCCGGCTAGTCTGGTGCCACTTTCTTATACTTATTGCTGCAATACTGCAGACAGTGATGGAAGGGACGTCCTGGAGTGCTTGCCTTTAAAATGTAGCGTGCATATTTTTACATTTGTGTGCCAATACATGTAGATTTCACATTTTTATCTTATTTTAAACATGCACTGTCCATCATCTGCAGCAAAAACATTATCAGATCTGGCTGCACTTTTATCAAAAAGATGCTGTTATTTCATTACGGTCTCATATTTCGTATCGTTTCATAGAGACTGCGTGACTAACAGTTAGAGGTACCTGCAAACAGCATGCGTCCAGTGAGCATCTCAGCCAGTATGCAGCCGGCAGCCCACATGTCTATGGCCTTGGTGTAATTGTTGGGGGACAGGAGCAGACGGGGGGAGCAATACCACTTAGTTACCAAGCCCTCAGACAGATAGCCCTGGAGAAGTAAGTGAATTGGATAAAAACAAGAGGAGAGAGAAAAAAAACAGAAAGCTGAAAGACAGAGCAACAGAAGGAAATACTGCAGTAATATCAGCGATGAGCATGCAACAGATTGGATTGCTATCAGGTGTAAGTCTGCGTGTGTGCCTGAGGTGGTTAAGTTACTCATTTTCACCGCATCCAGCCGGCAGTTTATTGGCTGGTATTTCTGGTGGAGCGGAAGCGTTCTGATGTTGGTAGCTAAAAACGGAAACTGGAGCTCACAAGGGATAGTTTGATTTACACGCACAAAGACTTCATCATTTTTTATGTCAGCTACATGATGGAAACCGGCTTCTTGATACGCTCCGCAGTAGGAAACATTCCCCCCATCTCTCCACCTGAAGTCAGGCGATTGAGTTTCACCAAGTCTTTGATGCTCCGCTGTGTAACAGCATTTGTGCTCTTGTTAGGGCTGCTGTGCCTTTTGTAAATGTTCATCTTGTGCATAACGATGATGCTGCGCGTGGAGATGAGCCGCAGGCGAGCGCTTTCACATACAAACCAGATGTAGTGATAATGAGATGTTTTCGCCTGTTGCTATCATTAACGCTGTCATCGCTTCTTATGTATAACATTCCACCTCTCTTTCTCAAACTCTCAAAATACCTGCACTTACTACATCGTATTTCTTTTCTTTCTCTTCCCTGCCTCCTGAGCCAAACTTCACCGCCTCGGGCTGCTGAACTTTTTGACAGTCCTGGTAATAGAAGGCTATAGTCTGCAGAATGAAATATGCTTCTAATTCTCTCACATTTTGAGATTTCTCGGCAGCTGATGGCAGATTTGTTTTTTCGGTACAGTTTCACAATGACAGCCATTGCACACATTTCTTTTTTCACATTTGCGCCACCCTGAAAAATGTTATTTCATAGCACAGCCCAAGGAAAAGGCACGCGTCTAATCGGCCTCTAGCAACTCTTCTCCCATCCTTTCTTTCATCTCTCTCTAGCCCTCCCTCCTCCATCCTGCAGCTTTCCTTTCCTTCTGCTGTCCCAACACCCCCGCGTCATCCCTCCCACCGTTCACCTATCTCCCTCTCTGTCTGGTGCTTCTCGCGGAGTTAACTCTATTCAGGGTCACGGCATATAGGCAGTACGAGATTAAGCCCGATTCAGATGAGTTATCACACTCGGAATGGATGTCAGAAACTGCTCTGTTAGCTTTTTCACACCAGTTAAATTATCAAGGGCTCGCTGTAACACCAGCGGAACATCACACTAAGCAGGGCATGGCCCTCTCGAGATTATGTTTTAGGTCTGTCCCGAAGTGGTTTTACATTTTTGCTTCACTGCTGAAAAGCCTTCTTCATCTTTTGAAGCAGGCAAAAAACGGAAAAGGAGAAGGAAGAAAAAAAAAAACAGTGAATTGCTTCTTAATCAGCAGGTTATGGGCATGACTCTGAGCGTTTATTCATTGTGGCCCACCCACACGCCAATGTTCCCACCTATACATCACCTTTAGCGGTGAACTCTTCTGTAGAATTTTGCATCTGTGAGCTTCCCTCTCACTCCTCTCCTCTTTACCTCTCCATCATGGACTCCTTTTATTATTTTATCTCTATTCCTCATCTCCCCGTGCCTGCTCTGCCCTCACAGACCTTACTCTCAGCCTCTCCTTCCCCTCCATGCCCTCCCTCATCAAGCTCTTGTCTGCGTGGCAGCAGATAACAGAACAGAAACCGATGCTGAGTGCTCTGTGATCGTCTGACAAACATGCACCCACCAACATGCTATTCTCACTCTTCTATCTATCTGGCCCGCTCTCCCTTCTTTGCTGATCATTCTTTCCATCCAAGCCCTCCTTTCTGTTTCATGGCAAGCGTTTAAGATGGTGACTTTTAAAGAGTGCCAGTGTTTCAGAAGTGCGTCTTCAGGATGGCATGTTACTCGATGATGAAAGTTAATTCATTGAACAGCTCTGGAAACAGCTTTGAAGAGAAAAAATAGTATATTTCGGTGTTTTGTTGTGCAAAACGATGCGTGGATTTGGTGTCAGATTTCATTTTGGAACGCTGTTGACACATTTTCATCACCGTTCGGCCTTTTGTGTCACAGCTATCCATCATTATAAAAGGCCTACTGGGTGTCTGCACTCCTCTTTTCTTTCTCTTCTTCCCCCTCGACCTTCTTCTTGCTGTCTTCACCTCCCACTTTCCTCTCTGTTTGTTCACCCCACCTCGCTGTTTCTCTGCGTCATCATTAGCTCTGACTGTTCCCCACGCTTCACCCCATCTTGCTCTTTTTCATTTCCCTTCACCTCCGTTCTTCCCTCTTCCTCTTTCTTGCCGTTTACTTTTCAAACACTCTGTCCTTATTCACCTGTCCTCCCCTTCTTTCCCTCCGTCCTTCATCCAGGTCATGAATAATTTCTGGGCAGATCCGGCGCTGCCTCAGCAGGTGACTTTCACACATACACACTCAGAGAAGTTCCTGCCGGTGTAGACTGTAAACAACATCGCAAATCATGTTTTTCTGCCTCTGTTTTCTTCCTCGCTCCCCTCAGCCCCCCTCTGTCATCTCTCTCCGTCTGAGTAAATGTTTGTCTGTGTAGTCAGAAGTGCACTTCTAGACAGCTCGTCAAACAACCTCGTTTTCACTGCGCTGCGGAGTCACAGTGTTCGGGTGAAGCCGCTGTGATACCGCATGGACCGTATAGTGTACAAGTACAAAGAAAGGTGGGAGGGAGTTGTGGTTTTTTTGTGGGGAGCAATTACAGAAAATTGAAGAGAAGAAAATTCTTCAATAGTAAGGACGCTTAACTCGCCAATCTTGCTGTCAAGCACGCCGTAATATCAAATCTGATTACGGTTAACTGTGATGCAGGGACCCCATTTGAAAGGCGTATAAGCGAGGCATGAAAACGGTGCCACCAGTTTTGTTTAACAGCCCAAAAAAATGAAAGCTAATACTGTTTGTGAATTTCCATCCAGCTGAAGTCAGTGCTGCCCACGTCCATTAACACTAACTGCTTGAAAAAGCAGTGCTTTTGCTTTGCATTATTAAATAAGAGAGAGGATGCTATCACATTCACTGCAGGCATCTGCTTTGGTGTCAAAACTGCATCACAAATAGCCCTGCATCATCTTACACACATTACACAAAGAGGCGCGCACACATAACCGTGATAATATAATAACAACAACAACAACAAGCGATCTATCTATCTATCTATCTATCTATCTATCTATCTATCTATCTATCTATCTATCTATCTATCTATCTATCTATCTATCTATCTATCTATC